>NC_051419.1:3212768-3213780 GCF_015228065.2 Penaeus monodon
CAATTATGTGGTTTTGGTGATCACTCATGTCTTGAAAATCATTATGATTTCTACCTATATTAATTGTATTGTGATGGTAAGGATAATAGCTACAGTAATCATTCTTAGTGCTGTCACGAATGATAACAATAATGAATATGATAATGAAGCAACTTTATAAATAAAAGTTGAGTAGAAAAGATGAATAGTTCTGCACATGTCCTAAACAAGACATTTTTTTTAAGAACTGTGTCCGAAAAAGGAAAAAAAAAAAAACAGCTCTGTGTTGGAATCCTCTCATAGAGCTTTAGAATAGAGTACTTTTGTGTGCTACGTTTTCTTTCACTCATAAAAATAGCGAGATAGAAAAATAAATATTTTGCTGCCTTTGTTGTGGTATACATTTTTTTTATAAGTATTTCTTCTAGGTTGAATATTCACTACGTTAGTAGCTATTTCTTTGTAAATATATTTTGTACCAATTTTTTAAATTCTTATTTTCCTTGCAAAAAGTACATGCATGCTATTAGAACGCAGCGGCAAAGCTGTTATTTTGTGAATATGAACATTTCTGAATTTCGTTGTGTGGCTAAATTATTATTAGAACAATTCCGTATCAGTCTTAATATTTATATCCAATAATTTATTATTATAACAAATATAGATCATCGTCCTGTAAACCTCAGACACAAATTTTGATGAAATTTAAAAAGCCCTACAATTATTTCGATCACACATTGACGCCCATTAATCATGTTTTAATGCATTTGGAGCGACGCATTTCAGTAACGGATAATGAAAATTGGTATATCACAAATCTGATTAATCAGACAGCTGCTACGCCAATGTAATAACATTATGAATATGATAATCACCTATGCAATTATCTTAAATCTTTATTGCTAGCTAATTAACAAGGGGTAAGTTATAGGAGACACTTTTAATGTTGAATGAATAAGCATTATATTTCGAAACATCAGTTGGATAACCCACACACATATACAAATAATCTTCATACTACAAAATGTGTGTG
>NC_051419.1:3214297-3214549 GCF_015228065.2 Penaeus monodon
ACACGGAAAGGCGAAAGGCTGCTAATTATAGAAGCGCCCCGGGAGATTCATTCCCTAACCTTTTCATCACAAGGAGGGAACACTTGCAAATTCTTCAGATGGTTGGTGGTGAAAATTAAGAAAATGCTCGTCGACGTTTTTTTAAATTTTCAGCCAGTGTCATTACAGTGATTAAAAGGAGTGCTTCAGTATCCATTTGGAAGCAATATCTTTGCAATGATTATACTGCTGCTATGGTTTCAGTGTTCGACC
>NC_051419.1:3215014-3215265 GCF_015228065.2 Penaeus monodon
CTCCTCGCATAACTCTAATAAGCAGACGCTGTATACACACATTCCCGGCGCACAGGCGAGCAAGACATGCAGGAGAAGCTTATCGACGAGCGTCTCTGAGCGAAAACCTGAGGAGTTGCTTCGGGTGATCGATGGCTGAGGAATGTTTGGCGCTGACGCCGTCAGGAAGAGAAAAAATGCAGCCCCCAAAAGGCGAACTGGCATCCGCAAAGTTGCTGACGAAGTGAAAATAGGGAGTCTGTGCTATTAAC
>NC_051419.1:3215314-3215392 GCF_015228065.2 Penaeus monodon
GGCTGCCTTTGAGCAGGAGGGGAAGGGAATGGGGATAGTTGCTTGTAATATATGTAGCTTCGTGCACATGACTTTGTT
>NC_051419.1:3216697-3216863 GCF_015228065.2 Penaeus monodon
CATTTTGCCTTACACCAATCTCTCTCTCCCTCCCCTACCTTTGCTTTCGACACTCTAAAACCTCCATAGTCTTATCTAATAACTCTGGTTTATGATCCAATATTCCTGCATTGGGCCCTGGTGTTGAATATACGTCGATACCTATCTCCCTCTATGAACTACGAAA
>NC_051419.1:3217341-3217771 GCF_015228065.2 Penaeus monodon
AAGGCACACAAAAAACACTTAAAATGCCTTTATAACGATATTCATCTTCTATGATACTTTTTTTTCTCAATTTTACGTAATTTTCCTTAGGGATGAGCACAAGGAAATATATAAAAAAACAAATAACAATAAAACTGCATTATTCATTTTTAGACATATATTATACTCTTATTTATGTCCCTTTTTATTAATTTAAGATTACTCATCCCTCTTGTTTGATCTATATACACTGAAAACAAGAGATTTCACTTTCTTATTAGCTATAGGATCCGATACTTCTTAAGGGGTATTAGAGGCCAAAATCCTCTTACAAGATTTCCAAAATATGGAAGACTCAAGAAAGCAAATGAGCTTCTCGATTTTTGATCATTTTTTTAAAGATTCACTTTATCAAATTGATGATGAAGAGTAGCAGACTCGGTAATTTAAT
>NC_051419.1:3217894-3218220 GCF_015228065.2 Penaeus monodon
GCTTTCTCCTTCTCCCCTCCCCTTCTCTCTTTCTATTCCACCCCAAATAACCCCAGCAATCCCCTCTTCCACTCTCCTCTATCTTTCCCCCTTTCCATCGTCTCTTTCATCTCCATCCACCCTCACCTCCTCCTTCCCCTCCTCCCCCCTTCCCCCCAACCTATGGCAAGCCATGCATAGAGAGTCCAGCGTCCTGCCTGTCACTGCAATTAAAGAATGCATTTGCGGAGCGACCCCGTTGCTGGCTTCAGAGCGACCTCCCACGGGGCAGCGACCTTGCAAAACGACATCAGATTCTCTCATTAAACAAGGATGGGGGAAGAGGT
>NC_051419.1:3218381-3218539 GCF_015228065.2 Penaeus monodon
AATTCCCATATCTGTACCTTAATAGACTTTTTATACGAAAATATATGTACCTGAACAGAAAAAAAAAATTATTTTGCATCTAATGTGATTATGTTCTTTAAAAAAGAAAAAACAAACATATCTGTACTTAAATACTTTTTCCTTCAAAGCCCCCCCCC
>NC_051419.1:3218675-3218896 GCF_015228065.2 Penaeus monodon
CACACATCCTATCTATATCTACTTTTTCTGCGAGTAAATATACCAGCAAATATATCGGTACTGAAACTCGGTGCAATATTTTTTCAGCAAATTGGATGCTTAGTGATTATTTGTGATGTATCTAAATCAATTTCCGCTCAGGCACTCACTGGCGCTCCATGTATAAAATAGCTTGATTTACGGCAGCTTTGATCCGAAACAAAAGAAAAAAAAGGTAAAAA
>NC_051419.1:3218932-3219013 GCF_015228065.2 Penaeus monodon
ACATAATGCAACAGTAAACACTTAGTGATTACATTTCAGTCAATTTACTTTTGTGGGTCTATTTATTACATATCATTATGT
>NC_051419.1:3219413-3220802 GCF_015228065.2 Penaeus monodon
CCCCCTTCCCCCTTAGACAACCTCCTACCCACTCAGGCAACCCCCGCCCCCCTTGGAAGACAACGCACCCCACCCCCTCCTCCCGTCCCCAGCCTCTGCATCCAAAGGAGCAAATATGAAAGGGTGCCCGTCAGACCTCGTGCGTGTAATATCTTGCACGATAAAAGGAGACACCCAGGAGAAAAAAAAAGAGAAAAAAAGAGAGAAAGGAAGAAGAAAATGAACAGCTACGCCCCCCCCCTGATAAAAAAGGTAAAAGACGACAATAACAAACACAAAAAAAAAAAAAAAAAATATTATGTAGAAAATAATGACCAAAAAAGAACAAGGCATAAAAAAGACAAAAAAGCAACAACAACAAAACGAAAAAAAGAGAGAGAAAATAAGAAAAAAGAAAAAAAAGACAAGCAAATAAAAGAAAAAAAGTCAAGAAAAAGAAAAAA
Source organism: Penaeus monodon (assembly GCF_015228065.2). Classification (NCBI taxonomy): domain Eukaryota; kingdom Metazoa; phylum Arthropoda; class Malacostraca; order Decapoda; family Penaeidae; genus Penaeus; species Penaeus monodon. The sequence continues at coordinate 3,219,857 of NC_051419.1, forward strand.
TAACAGAAAAAGAAAAAAAAAAAAGAAAAAAAAAGTCAATGAAAGCAAAAGCAAAAGAAAAGACGCTACGAACAATATCTGTCGCGCCGTAATCATCCCGGTCCCGAGACAGCTTCTTCGGGACAAGAATCTCCCGGGCAAGTCATCCAACGCGACGTCTTGGATATATAACTGGAGATGAGCCATGAATAATCTACCGCCGCCACCCCCCTCCCCCTCCCTTCCTCCCTCTCTCCCTTCCTCCCTCCCCATCTCCCTCCCTCCCTTCCTCCCTATCTCTCTCCCTCCCTCCCTCCCTCTCCCTCTCCATTGTTTTATCCCCCCTCTACCTCTCTCGCCCCATTCTCCTTGCTGCCTCCTCCTCCTTTATCAATCGCCTCATACCTACTTCCTTCTCCCTCCTCTTCCCTTACTTTATTCCAACTTCTGTCTCTCTCTTCTTCCTTCTTACTCCTCCTCTTCCCTCCCACTCTCTTGGATCATCCCTTCTCCCTCCTCTTCCTTTGTTTTATTGCAGTTTCTGGCTCTTTTCTTCTCCTTCTCTATCCTAGTTTCTGTCTCTCTCTTCCTCTTTCCAACTCTTCCCTTGCTTTATTCCAGCTTCTGCTTCTCTCTCTCCCTCCCTCGCCTCATCCTCCACCTTCCTTTCTCTCTCGCCTCTCCTTCGCCTCATCTCCCTTTTTCCCTCCTCTTTCCCCCTCTCTCTCTCCTCGTCCTCCATCCTACGTCCTCCTTCCCCTCCTCCCTCGCCTTCTATCCCCCAACGCACAAGTTCCTCTTGCAAAAACCCCCCCCCCCTTCTCTCCTTCTCCCTTCCCTCATTCTACCCTCCCTCCCTCCTCCCCTTTCTCTCCCCTTGCTAGCTACCTCCCCCCCTCCCCCCGTCTACTTCCTCTATATTCCCAATATCGATTCCTATGTACTATGAACAGAGACCGGGAAGGAC
>NC_051419.1:3221014-3221565 GCF_015228065.2 Penaeus monodon
AAGGTACTCCCGTTCCTCTTAGCAGGAACAGCCGTCACGTGATGAAACACACGCATTTTCAAAGTGATTCACTGAAAACCTATCCCCCCTCTCTCTCAATTCTAGTATGCAAATATACCCTTCTAACTGTTTGAGCAAACATTAACTTCGAAACAAAAAAGAAAAAAATTACAGAAAATTGAAAAAAAGGTTCAATAATCTTTTCGCACGGACTTTCAAATGGACGTTTTCATTACAATAATAATCTTTATTCCTTTGATTACCTCAATTCATGTCTGTATTTTGTCATGTTTTTGAAGTGTACTTCCGGATAGTTATTATGATCTTTTTATGTGTACAATTTCTTTTAGGTGTGCTTGGCCAATCATTAGGCTTTTTAGCTTTTGGGGGGAGGGGGCAATTATTATGTTTTTTTTTTAAGGTGCGCATGGCCAATATTATATTTTTCTCTTTGTGTGTACATGGCCAATTCTTTTTTGGGGTGTCTGCATGGCCAATTATTGTTAATTAGGGTTCATGGCCAATTATCATGTTCTTTTTATTGTACAGGG
>NC_051419.1:3221731-3222276 GCF_015228065.2 Penaeus monodon
TAGGTATAAATACCATTTTTTAAGTTTACGTGGTTACATGAATATTTATTTTGTTTTTAAGGTATAGCGGTCAGTTATTGTGTTTTTAAAGATACACATTCTTTTTCTTATTATGGAATAAGTAAGACCTGAACTACATAATCTATTTTAGGTATATATTGCCAGTCATTATGTTGTTAATGTATACATTAACAATTGTCTCGAAGATACATGGCCAATATGTGTTTAAAGTATCCATGGTCAGTTATTTCAGTTTCTAAAGTATACAAGGCCAACAATTATATTTCTCAAACATAACCATTAATCATGCTTTTTGGGATATAAATGGCCAATTATTACATATTTTTTAAAAAGTAACATGTCCCAATAGAGTGCTCCGGATACGCCCCCATTACGCGATTTGAATAACTACATTGCGTTTGAAATCATCGGCAGCTAATTATATGAAATTGTTTTGAAGGTCCGGCTGAATGTGAATGTGCTGTAACCTATATGTGTAAAAATGCATACAGTTATTTATTTACACATTCGTAAACAAGTGCGTT
>NC_051419.1:3223522-3224005 GCF_015228065.2 Penaeus monodon
CTGTCGGTACAGAGTAGTACTCCCAACATTAATTTTTCTTCCCCTGAGCTTCTCTTTTCCGTGCAGCTTACAGGAGGATGATCCGACCGCCCCCGGGAAGCTTAATGGTTCAGTTAGGGCTATGGAAGAGCGTTGCGTTCAGTAAAAGCCGCGATCTGGCGAGAGAACGGACGTTGCGTTCAGTACGAGCCGCGATCTGGCGAGAGAACGGACGTTGCGTTCAATAACAGCTAAGATCTGGCGAAGGAGCGGATGTTGCGTTTAGTAAGAACCGCGATCTTACAGGAAGACCGATGTTGCGTTCAGTAAGAGCCGCGGTATGGCGAGGGGGACGAGAGTTGCGTTCAATAAGAGCTAATATCTGGCGAGAGGGCGGGCGCTGCGTTCAGTAAGAGCCGCGAAATGTCCAAAGGACGATCTACTGAACGCACAGCGATGGAGGCGAGGAGCAGACGACAACAAAACGAGCCCGGCGTTGTGACC
>NC_051419.1:3224040-3224197 GCF_015228065.2 Penaeus monodon
ATTTCTTTTTAGGAATCGACGAAAGCATAAATAAAATTTGGATGAACGTGATTCTAGCGCCTCCACAGGTTGCTGTGTTTCGCGGACACACGAATCGACGCGAGATATCGAGTGGCGGCATTTTTGAAGCTGGGAAGAGCGTGGGGGAGGGATTATT
>NC_051419.1:3224362-3224453 GCF_015228065.2 Penaeus monodon
AACAGAGGGAAAAGGAGGTAAGAGAGGAAGATAGTTAGGAAAAGGGATGTGGATTAAATGAAGGAATGAACAAGTGGATGCTAGTAGGGAG
>NC_051419.1:3224487-3224578 GCF_015228065.2 Penaeus monodon
CCCGAACAAGAATATGTCTGGAAGGCCACCAATCGCCAGGGAAAAGATCTCTCAAGAATTTACACACCGTCTTAAAAAAAACTTAACGGAT
>NC_051419.1:3224660-3224945 GCF_015228065.2 Penaeus monodon
TATTGACCTTGGATAATTAATAAAGGTTTCTCCATCGTTTACATCACAACAAGCTTTTCACGAGTCCGTACTCGAGGTCACCGTAACATGCAACTTGTAGCTCATTGTACCCATGGCTCAGACACGGTGCAATAACAGGTCAACTTTACCAATACGTGTCAGAGAACATTTCCCCTTATTATTTCCCAGCTCATTTTCCATTCGGTGAAGAGCAACAGGTGGTTTTATTGATTGCGGTCGTAGGATTTTAGCTTTTAAAAGGAATGGGTGTCTTTTTTTCTTATT
>NC_051419.1:3226074-3226166 GCF_015228065.2 Penaeus monodon
GAGCCCGAACAAGAAGCTTTAAGCAGCTGTTCTCTGACACGTGTCTTGAACTTCCTGGGCCTTTTGGATGTCGAAGGAAATGTCGAAGGAAG
>NC_051419.1:3226595-3226688 GCF_015228065.2 Penaeus monodon
CAGCGCTTAACATTTATAACAAAAACAGAAAATTAACGCGCTTAATCTTTCTTAACTGAATCTCGAACAGCGCGTTATAACCTTTAATCGTAT
>NC_051419.1:3226994-3227269 GCF_015228065.2 Penaeus monodon
TGAAAAAAGGACTCACACGTGTCGACCATCAAGAGGAAACTCTGAAGAAAATGCTAAGACTTGTACGAGCTTTGTCTTCGGGTCAAAATAATGTTTCTCAGCGCAGGTTTCTTAAACGATTGCAAAGGTGATGTGTCGTTTGGTATTCGGGATTGGAGAGAGCAATAGCTGTGTGATTTAATTAAAGTATTTATTATTTTGTGTGGGACGAAAGTGGTGTTGATAAGGACAGGGCTGATTATCATAGTCTCGTTGCACGTCAATAATGGAAAAAT
>NC_051419.1:3227366-3227597 GCF_015228065.2 Penaeus monodon
AACAAAATAAAACAAATGTAATGCTAACAAATGTAATCGTGATAATGGTATCGGTATCTATTTGTAATATTGGTCTAAGAAATACAAAAGCAATGTAACAGAATGTCTTTCTCAGACCAGTTGATTATAAAAACGTTTTTTTTAATATTTTGTTGATTCTAAATTTCATTTATAAGAAAAGTATCGATATGCTTACGTTCAAGCAATCTATCTTAAGATGATAACGTTTTT
>NC_051419.1:3227794-3227951 GCF_015228065.2 Penaeus monodon
CTTTTTTTGTACTTAAGCGACCTGTATTGCCCTGAGACAGTAGCCACTCTTTCGTTTGATGGCCATGTTCATCACAGCATTCTGACACCTCTAGTGGTAATTCTCTGGTAGTTATGCGTCGGCCAAGGACCACTGTTTCTGTACTTCGAATCTCATG
>NC_051419.1:3227990-3228606 GCF_015228065.2 Penaeus monodon
CTGGCAACTCACCCCAGCCTCTGGAGTACTCCGAATCGCCAAGCTGAATTTTTTTTCTTTTCTTTCTTTTAAATTCTAAACATACCTTTGTTAATATATATTTTTTATATCTAAAACTGATATACAATATACTTTTTATCCTTTATTATCGAAAAATCAAGCTTTCATCTTTATCATTTTATTTTTTCTAAAAAGAACTTCCACGAATCGGAACACCCCCAGTATCCGGGGTGAGTTGCCAATTCCTTCTTTTCCCGAGAAATAAACGCAGTATAGCAGTTACAGCGAGCGCTCACTGCAATCATGGCGGCACTAACAGAGGCCGGAGATTAAACGTCAAAAAATAATTACCCGTAAACTGGCTCTCTTCAAATATCACTCGCCGAATGCTCCCTTTCGCCTCTAATTTAATTTGAGAGGAAATGGTTCTATACACACGTTTATATTGTTGGCTGGCGGTAATGTTCATTATGGATGGACAGATTTTTTTTTCGTCACTCACAACAAACCGAAGTATCAATTTATTTTTTTTTGTATTCTTTTTAATCATGTAACTGGATACATGTCGAGCAAGGGAGTTAGGTAGTTTTCGAAGGCAGTTAATGTTTAAAATTAT
>NC_051419.1:3228980-3229079 GCF_015228065.2 Penaeus monodon
GTCTCCCCCCTCCCCCCCCCCGCCCTTATTCAACACTCACCCTCATAATCACGCCGAAACCACATTCGCGAGGACAAAGGAAATAAACTCCCCCCCCTC
>NC_051419.1:3229116-3229366 GCF_015228065.2 Penaeus monodon
CTCACCCCAATATCTCCACCGCATCAAAGACTAAGTTAACTGCAAACTATAAACGGCCCTGGGATACAGTCTTGGTGCTACAGCAGTCATAAAACGACATTTAAGTGTCCGTACTAAAGATGTGGGAAAAAGTCTACATCCACGCTTGCTATAAACAGGATAGCCTTGGAAGCCTCGGAATAGCCCGCGGAATACGTCAAGATAGTGTGGTCTATAACGCCAGACTGTTCGCTGCGTTATGGTCAGCCTC
>NC_051419.1:3229386-3229592 GCF_015228065.2 Penaeus monodon
GAGGGTGGGTGGGGATGGTGGGGGGTAGGATAAGGAGGGACAGGAAGGTTGCATTCGAGGGAGGGGGAGGGGGAATGTGTTTTTTTTTTTTTTAGGGGGGAGGGGGCTTTCGTTTTCTTTGATTCTCTTTATTTCGTCTCTTTCTGGCATTTGTTGTTATCTCTATGCCTTTCTGTCTGCTTGTCTGTCTGTTTTTCCCATATTTT
>NC_051419.1:3229890-3230105 GCF_015228065.2 Penaeus monodon
AAAACCCCAAAGGCAACTAACCTGCGCAGGCCGTGTAACATGGGCGGGAGTTGGGCGGTTTCTCACGCCCCTTACACAGGATGGGCGGCAGGGGACGCCCGCGGGTGTCGCCGCACCACACCGTCCTCTCCTCGCTGCCACGCCCACATCCGTTTTCCGACCAGCAAACGCCCCACTCTCCTGCAGGGAATGAGGTTACGGTAAGAGAGCGTAAT
>NC_051419.1:3230566-3230858 GCF_015228065.2 Penaeus monodon
AACAAATGGACAAGATAAAATTAGCCATCAAATGCAAAAATATCTAAGAACATAAAACAGCAGAAGAAAGAGGCTACTAATTAGGCTCCAAATTAATAACCAAAAAGGCAAAATAGAAATTATTACTTCGGTGCGAAATTATTTTTTTTCATAATACATTATATTTCTATTCTATGAGCACATCCGAGTGATTAAATTGCGCACGCTTGCATGGATGAGGAAATTATTCTTTTAATATAGTTATAATCTTACGCTTTTATCCTTATGTATATAGCAGATCATATCCACGTGT
>NC_051419.1:3231524-3231628 GCF_015228065.2 Penaeus monodon
AGCACCTCGCGCTGTAAGCAATATAGATTGCATTAAAAATCATAAAGCATTAAATGGCTGGGATCAATTACCTTAACATCACCAACAACAACAACCATAATCGC
>NC_051419.1:3231671-3231919 GCF_015228065.2 Penaeus monodon
GGAATCAGATTCTGCTGCAAGTAAGAATTGCAAAGATTCGAATCCCCGGTGCTGCATCTGAGCAAAATCCAGACATGTATTCAAGGACGAAATAAAAAAGCCAATGGTTACACATACTTAGGGAATATTGTGCACACACTTCATCGCCAGATCTTCAGATGTAGACGTCAAATATTTGCCCCAGTGAGAGCTAAAAGGCTAATCTGGTGCGTCGTCATAATACACGAGAAAAATAGGGTTCTAAATAG
>NC_051419.1:3232154-3232432 GCF_015228065.2 Penaeus monodon
TTATGTAACAGACGAGACGCGCATATTCGCAATAATTACCAGGCGTGTGCTTCAGCAATAACCACAACAGAAGTGCACACGCATAATATCAACTAATTGATACAATAAATCTTAACAATTTCATAATGGTAAAAGTAAAATGGACATAATTCACTTTCGTATGAAGAAAGGCTTTTGGTCAACGAGATATGGTTTTAATTAACAAAATGCATGATTCACTAATCGTTTGTGAAGAAAATGCAGGAACCTTTGCATTCACACACACACACATTACATTA
>NC_051419.1:3232908-3233162 GCF_015228065.2 Penaeus monodon
CGAAAGAGCCAACTCTGGCCTCGTGCGCGAGCGATCACGGGGAGCCAGTTGTTTATACGAGTTGAATGCATTGCAACTCGCTAATTACGCTGAATGAGATGATATATTAATTTTGGCAGCAAATTATCATTAGCAAAATGAGGATACAAATGAGCCATTTTATCGCAGGCTAATATTCGGGAGATGAATTTCCACGATTTTTTGTTCAGGTTCAAGTTCAGTTGTTTGTGGCCAAGGAGACAAAAAAACGGAAG
>NC_051419.1:3233211-3233643 GCF_015228065.2 Penaeus monodon
TCAGAAATAGCAAGAAAAACGGATGTTATCTGCTTTACAGGCCAGGACTCATAAGTCGATAACATTTCTGTATCGAAAGAAACGAGTGAATTTTTTTTTTTTTTTTTTTTTGTAAGATTGATCGTTGATTTGCTTGTTGATTTTCTTTGTTGATTTTGTTGTTGTTGTTGTTTGTAGTTTATGATATTTTTTGCTGTTGATTGTCGTTGATTTGTGTCGATTTTTTTTGTCTTTTTGTTGATGACTTTTTCTTGTTGTCTCTTGATTTTCGTTGATTTTGATATTGTTATTGATTTTGTTGATTTTGTTATCTGCTACTGAATTTTGATTGTTTGTTTATGCTTGTTTCTAATTTGATTTTTTATAGATCTTTCTATTGGCATTTTTGTCATTTCTTGTTTTTTTTCTTTTATTGATTTGTTTCATCGGTGT
>NC_051419.1:3233673-3234129 GCF_015228065.2 Penaeus monodon
CTTTTGTTTGATTCATCTTTATAGCAATTGCTAGTGATGTTTACTGTTCATATTTGCCGCTGTTGTTTAATATTGGTATATACTTCCGATATTCAATAAAACTGTGTTATCCTGATGTTTGTTGTTGATTGTTATTGAATATCATTGGTAATATTCGTTGCTGATACTGATTAGGAATTTATGCATTTTTGTCCTTTGCTTAAAAAAAAAAGTTGTTTCGTTTGTGCGAGCGATAAAAGTAATATTTACTTCATTCAATATTGCATATGCTGTTGAATAAAGAAACTAGAAACATGTTCTGCCGCTTATCTAAATTGGAAGCAGCGAGTTGAGACAACAGACAAATTTTTGAGCAAACTGACAAAAAGTCTTTGACTTTTACGCTTAAGTGAAAACCTTTTATGGCTTGAGCTTCATATCTGGTTTTCGCTGAGCAATCAGGGTGTGTGTTTAATG
>NC_051419.1:3234338-3234677 GCF_015228065.2 Penaeus monodon
CTTGCCTTCGTGTATGTGTGCATATATACTATATTCATTTATCCATCTATTTATCTTTGTGTGTGCAAATTCGACACTAAAAATATTACCTTTAAGGCAAATCAGCGACAGACTTCCAAACGTGACCTAGAGTTCGCCATGAACGTCGTTTCAACTTTCTTTTCCCCTCTTTTTTCCCTCACTTCAAACTTTTCATTGTAATTATATATAGCATTGACGTTTAGGTTATTTTGTGGACAAGCAATCAGTCATCTTCTCTGTTAATCGTGGTTTTTATTATCAGTATCACATTATATTGATAGATGTTATGTTTTTTTGTTTTTGTTTGTTATTTCCGTT
>NC_051419.1:3234894-3235029 GCF_015228065.2 Penaeus monodon
ATAAAAGAAACGACAGAGGCAGAGTGTTTTGCATCGAATGGAATCGATGTGAAACTAGTCACTTCACACCGGTCACCACATCGTATTCTGTAGAAGGAACCGGTTTCAGGCGAGTTGAAAGGAAATCGAAAATAA
>NC_051419.1:3235241-3235479 GCF_015228065.2 Penaeus monodon
TACACACACACGGAAGGTAAGTATTTCGAGTCTAGTTAGAGAAAGGGATAGTCGTGAATAACTACAGTATCACCAACGCCCGAGAGCGGACGCGGGTCTGTGAAATAAAAACTGTAACATTTTAGCCATGTTTCGGTTGGAAGAAAAATCGCTTTTTCATTTGCCGGAGTGAAAGAAGGAAAGCGTGTACATTTTATTTTATTTTTCTCTTTTCGCAACAGACGGATTTTCCGCCATC
>NC_051419.1:3235508-3236487 GCF_015228065.2 Penaeus monodon
ACGTGTCATGAACCCATCGACGAGAGCGATAGGCCTTCGGAAAATCCTTCAGAAATACGTTTCCTGTTTCGGCTTTCGTCCTGCAGAGCCCCGGGAGGGATGCGCTCCCTCGCTCCTCCTCGGGGATGACAAATGGCTTCGGAAATGGACAGAGAGAGGCTGCATTTTTCATGGGCCGCCGTCGCAAGCGGTGGAGAGGAGGGGGAGGGAGGCACCCCCTTCTCTCGGCCGACCCCCACCCCCTTCCCCTACAGTTCTAGCCGCCGAGCCCTTCTGTTTGTAAGGAACCTCACTCGATCTTGCTCATGACAGCCGCCGTATTGCCTGCCCGCGCGCTCCCCCAGCTCCGAAGCTCCCTGGTGAAGCTCGGCGAGTGAATCTTTCAGGCTTCGAACAGAGGAATGGTTCGGATCACACGAACCGCTGCGTGTGTTTATATATACGTACATGTAAGCGAGTGAGGACGCGAGTAAATACACACATGGACGTATCTAGGAGGCACGCTCACCTCACCTCACCATTACTTATAAGGAAACATCCCGGGAGAGTAGAATAACCCTGTGTTTACCAAAGGGGAGATAGGAAGACCGAGAATGTCTCAGGGGTTCGAACCCGCCTTTGATCGAAGGGAAGAAAATTAACGAGATTCCTTAACATACTCTTCACTAGTAATTGGGAAGAAGTTCCTTGGTGTTTCGAGACGAAAGATCCGTTTCTCTTTGATAAACCGTGCGACGAAATGACTTGGACCCGCGTGAGATGGAGATATTCCGGCCCGATTACTTTATGGCTCTCTCTCTCTCTCTCACCCGGTCCTCCTCCTCCTCCTCTTCTTCCCTCTCTCTAGATGTTCAGGGCTGTCTTCATTCTCTCGCTCTTCCTGTCTCTTTCTCTCACCCCTCCTCCCCCCTCCCCCATCCTCCCCCTCCTTTCTCTCTTTAAATTTTCATGACTATCCTCATTCTCTCCTTCCTTCCTT
>NC_051419.1:3236561-3237030 GCF_015228065.2 Penaeus monodon
GCTTTGTGTCTCCCTCCCTCCCTCCTTCCTTCATTTCCCCTTTCTCTCACTCTTCCTCCTCCTATCTCTCATACTCCTCCCTTTCTCTCCCCTCTCCTCCCTTTACCCATTGGAGTACTAAGCAAACAATCAATTAAAGAGAAGATGACTTAGCATGTATTTCCCCTCGACGTGTTCGGATAAGGGAAGAGGGGAAATTCCCCTTTTTATCCGACCGCCATCTCCCCCTTCCCCCCTTTCCTTAACCCCCCTCTCTTCTCCCATTTACAGGACGAACATATCAAGCCCTTCGGAATGATGGTGTGTTTGCTTAGCATCTAAAATTCCATCCTCCTTTCTGTATAATTGTGTAATGATGATGATTCATATCTTGGCTCATCCCGCGTCTTCTGTCTTCCTCATACATCATCTTCCTTTTGTTGCGTCTTTGTGCCTTTGTTTGCTTGAGGGGCTTACTTGAAGACTGTCC
>NC_051419.1:3237359-3237517 GCF_015228065.2 Penaeus monodon
ATACACCTCATGAAATATACGTTATGTAGTCGTACCATCAATCATCTAATCATTATTTTAGAAATTTCATTAAGGAGAATTTTGTGACCTTTAAAAACTCTTTTCAGTCCAATATTATTTTTTACATTCCTTAACCTATGTTCGTTTGAAGTGTTTTC
>NC_051419.1:3237574-3237988 GCF_015228065.2 Penaeus monodon
AATATACCATTCCTTCACCTTACATTTTCCTTTTTTTATTTCCGTATAGCAGAATGCTTTTACAATCTCTCTGATAATCTTATCATCTGATGGTTATCTTATTTTTGTTTATATCTTATTTTTGTTAATTTTCACTCAAATTTCATCGTCCTCATCCTTACATCAGTTACATCATATTCACCTCCTCGACCTCATCTTCAACTCATAGTTTCTCTCCCAGATCCTCATTTTCAACACCAACCTCATATTCTGCTTCCTTCTTTGACCTGATTCTCAGCAATAATCTCACACTCTCTCTCCCAATTCCTCATCTTCAACTCACGTTCTCTTCCCCATATTCTCATCTCCTGCACAAACCTCACATTTTACATCCTTCCTCAACCTCGCTTTCAGTAATGGCCTCATATTCACTGA
>NC_051419.1:3238054-3238517 GCF_015228065.2 Penaeus monodon
CCATATTCTCATCTTCCACACCAACCCCATATTATCCTTCCTTTGTCGTTCTCATTTTCACCAACACCCTCGTATTTCCTTCATTTCCATCCTCCCCTACTCAAGCCCCTTGCATTTACCCCCACCCCCCCCCCTCCCTCTTTTTATTCTATCAAAAGACGATCATAATAAAAGATTTCTTTCCCTGTCCTCATTTTTATCACCAAACTCTTATCTACGTTTCTTTTTTCACCCTCATCCCCCCTCTTAGCTTCATCTTAAAAAAAAAAACTTGTTCGCCCCTTAAATGTACTTCCCTCCTCCTTTTCCACCAAATGAATATCATAATAATCATAATCAAATAGTTTTTCTTCTTTTTTTAAATGTAAATCCTCAAACAAGAATCCGCCCCTTCTCCGTCCTTATTTTCAGTCAAACGAGCCTCATGTACCCTCCTTTGTCCCCCCTGGATGTCTCCCTTATG
>NC_051419.1:3238558-3238836 GCF_015228065.2 Penaeus monodon
TCATTCCCCACAAAATTAAGATTATAATCAAACATATAACCCCCCCCCCTCCTGTAAACCTCATGTCTGCCCCTCCCTCGCCCTCATCTTCAGAGAGAAAAAAACTGATATTCCCTCCGTTGTTCCTCTTACACCCCCCCCCTCGTCCCTCTTTTCCCACCAAATGAAGATTATAATCAAACGTTTTCCTAACCAGATTCCACGCGGCCGAGCGCACAAAACCCAACTCCGTCTGCTACACTGGACGTTTTTGAGCATCATGTAATGTGATAGCAATT
>NC_051419.1:3238884-3239297 GCF_015228065.2 Penaeus monodon
TTTCCTCTTCGTTCTCTTTCTCCGACCACCACCCCCTCTACTTCCCGTTCCTCTTTCGTCCCTTTTCTCCTCCTTGTCTTTTCCAGTCCGCCACTTTCTCCTCCTCTTTCCCATTCCTCCCCTCTCGTCCCCCTTCTTCCTCTTCGCTCTCTTTCTCTGCCTCTGTTTCCACTCCCTCTTCCTCCCCTTTCTCTGCCTCGTCTTTCCCTGCCCGCCTCTTTCTCCTCTTTTCCCTTTTTTTCTCTCGTTCTCCGGTTCGTCCTTCCATCTTCTCCGCCTCTTCCTTCCTTCTCCTGATCTTCTCCCTCCTCTCACTCGTTCCACCTTCTTCCTGCTTTTTTTCTGTTACTACCTCTCTCCCCTTCTACATTCTTTTTTTTTCCCCCCTTTTTCCTCCTTCTTCCATTCATTCT
>NC_051419.1:3239423-3239512 GCF_015228065.2 Penaeus monodon
TGTGTTGATATGAAATAATTTCCATGTCAAGGATCTAAACCTTCCTCCACGGGTGAGTTTGGGGATTCGCTGAGAAGATCAGGGGAAGA
>NC_051419.1:3239555-3239639 GCF_015228065.2 Penaeus monodon
AAATGAGTGGGAAAGGATGGGGAAGGAACGCGGGTGTCATGGGGGATTAGGTGAGGGAGAAGAGAGGTAAGGGTGGAGAAAGAA
>NC_051419.1:3239820-3239935 GCF_015228065.2 Penaeus monodon
CAAGTAAGGGTATAGATATATACAGTCTGCTAAGGCCGACGAAACAAGGGAAGATGGTGAGGGGGGGGGGGGTCGCGTCCTGCTTAGCTTAAAGGCCTTCAGGTTTGCGTTCAAT
>NC_051419.1:3240125-3240475 GCF_015228065.2 Penaeus monodon
ACATTAACCTTTGCGCGTTAAGCATTAACACATACATATCACTCGGTATTTGTTTTGCTTTTCTCGTAACATATCTGGACATATGATTTCCCACAACTGCTCTATTTCATTCCATGTTATTCATCAAGAGATCAATTTAGAATTTCATTTCGCAGAGCTTATCAGATTTGCTAACCTAAAAAAGCCTTAACGAGAGATTTTAAAACGATTAAGGAGCTCAAGTATAAATCAGGATGCGTCATGATTTCATATATGAATATATAAATAAACGTGAATGTGTAATGTGTGTGTGAATATACGTACATACAAAGACACACACATGTAGTGTAGCATGAAAAGACGTGAAGAAA
>NC_051419.1:3241104-3241289 GCF_015228065.2 Penaeus monodon
CCAATTTCATAATAAGCTGTGATAGAGTAATATATAAACACTGAATATGTATATACGTATACTGCATATCATCATAGAGACATCATAGCATAGAATAATTATCTCGAGGCTTCTTTTTCTAAATTAATGGCAAGGTATTGTTAATTCGTGATTTTTTAAAATCCATGTTCTGTGTGGTTTATGTG
>NC_051419.1:3242515-3242945 GCF_015228065.2 Penaeus monodon
AGTTTCAATGCAGTGCATAAATGACATTGCAACATGCCTGTGAAATTACTCTCCACGGCATGGAACTTGCTTCTACCTCAAAATCCTCTAATGAAATCTCATTCTTATTACTCCTGACATCATAAAATATGTATCTTTCATTCATTTTTTTCTAATTTCCTTTTCCTTTTTTTTTAACTTATGCAAATGCACATCCCATCTGAAGTTTCAATTTCGCAAATGTATTTCTAATTTTCCTCTGAATGGACACTGGAATCTGCACATCGCCAAAAAACCTGCTTTAATGTATACTGTAACTCTGGGTCATAAGCCTCTCCGCATGCATACAGTGATCTGCAATTGCATGGTCCTTTTGGGAGGCTTCGAATATTAAGGCCAAAGAGACAGGAAGCTCCACTAGAAGGCTTAATTCCTCATAGGATGATCTGTA
>NC_051419.1:3243320-3243867 GCF_015228065.2 Penaeus monodon
TTTTATATTCGTTTGTATCAAGTCAGTTTTCCCGAATCCAGTTACTTCAAAAACGCCAAAGACTCATAATAAGAGAAAAACCATTAAAAATTCTTACAAAGCTGCTTGCACTCCATAAAACAAGAACAAATATTTGCACTGAATTTACTCCCTTATAACATAGCGGCACTTACAGTACAACAATAATTCGACGTAACTATACATCAAGACAACCATACACTAAGAACACCATACCCCAAAATAGCAATATACCAGGATAACTGTACATTAGGATAACCATAGATAAAGAGAGCATGCACACCCATTCCCCCTAAATAAAATGAAATCTCCCTTTTGCGACTCGCCAAGTAAAGCAAACTAAAACTTTTCAAATCTTTTTCTTTCTGTCTTTACTAATCACTACAACTTTATCCGCACACCAGATCATCGAACCCCATTTCCGAAACCGCATGAATCTTTACACGAACCGAAGCACCGAGATGAACCTCCACACGAACCGGAGCACCAAGACGAACCACTACTCGAACTTCTACACGAATCTGGATCC
>NC_051419.1:3243909-3244395 GCF_015228065.2 Penaeus monodon
CCGACACGACCCTCTACTCGAACCTCTACACAAACAGAAGCACCGACCACGAACCCGGATCCGTGAACGAACCGAAAACGAAAGCGTTGACACGAAGCTCCACACGAACCGAAACACCAACACGACCCTCTGCTCGAACCTTCACATAAACCGAAAAACTGAGACGACCCTCTTCTCGAACCTCTACACGAACAGAAGCACCGACCACGAACCCGGATCCACGGACGACCCGGACCGTCACACACACCAGCGGTCACCGGTGCTCGGCTATTGTAGGGCGACGGTTAATGGACATCACCTAAGTCAGTTCAATTTAAGGATCAGCGTTTCCACAACAATGGCCTTTTGTTTCAACCGAAGCCCAGAGTTCGGATCTGGAACACGAGAGCGAGAAAAGAGTCCATTTCCCATTAAGAGACGTGAATGGACGCCGGTGTGTGATTCGCTTTCATGGTCAAGGGAAAAAGAAAAATAGGACTTGGAGGA
>NC_051419.1:3244424-3244763 GCF_015228065.2 Penaeus monodon
ATTTAGTGTAGCTATCGTGAAAAAGATTATGATTAAGCTAAAGTATTGCTGAACGAGTTGGTGACGAAGAAGAGGAAATGTAGACAGAAATATATTGGGGAAATATTTTTTTTTTTTGAGTTCGTGTAGATGTCGTGGAAAAAATATATTGGGTAAAGTTAGTATTGTACAAGTTAGTGACGAAGAGAAAGAGACATAAATGGATATATGGTGAATTTTATTTCCCTGGATCAATGGAAACAAAATAAAACAAAAAGACTTAAGGCCTGATTTTTTGTTGACTGTTGTACGAGTTGCTGACTAAAAAAGGAAATATAAATGGACTTCATTTCCCTGGTA
>NC_051419.1:3244802-3245168 GCF_015228065.2 Penaeus monodon
TTTATATTTTTGAGGATTTAGTGTAAATGTCACAAACAGATGCTATTGTACTCCGTTCCTTTGGTCGACGAACGAAAGAAACTTTGTGAAAATGTGTTTGTGGTTTTATTGTATATATTGTACAAAAGAATATCATGAATAAAGTCTGTATTGTCGTATAAGCTGAAGAAGAAATATGAATGGGCAAACATCATTTCTCTGGCCAAAGAATAAAAAAATATGGTAAATGTAAACAGAAAAAGAAATGATGGTGAATACAATTTGTATTATCGTACGAGGTCGCAACGAAGAAGAAAACAAGAAAATATAGATAATAAAAATATAAAACTAACAGAACAAAATTAATCACTTAACACATAACCATTA
>NC_051419.1:3245197-3246028 GCF_015228065.2 Penaeus monodon
TAGGCATCAGGGAACAACATACAAATAGCTATCAGAAATTCCATCATCTCTGGAAAAAAAGACAGATTAATTCTCCCAGAGCAGGAAAGTTTGACCGAAGGAGAGAGGTCGAGATATGGACACATCTTGATGATAAAGCTTCCTCTTCCCTTGGCCATTAGGCTGGTGAGGTGGGGAGTGAAAGGGAGGAGGAGGGGTAGGAGGGGGAAGGGAGGTGGGAGAGAAGGGGAAGGGGGAGTGGGAGTGATGGGGGATGGGTAGAAGGTAAAGAGTGGGGATGAAATTGAGGAAAGGGGGAGGAGGGGAGAGGGAAGGTATGTAGAACTGGGTGGGTAGGGAGGTGAATGGGAGGAGGCAGTAGGTAAGGATGGGGAAGGGAAAGGAGTGCTAGGGAATGGGGGAGGTGGGGAGGAGGGAAGTGGGGATGAAATTGAGGGTAGGAAGGGAGAGAGGGGAGGGTATGGGGAATGGGTGGGAAAGCGAAAGGGTGAAGGAGGGGAAGAGGAAGAGTGTGTGGGGAGGGGAGGGGGAGGGAATGAAGTAGGTGGGAAGGAGAAGGGTGAGGGGGAGAGGGAAGGAGAGTGGGTTGAAGAGAAGGGGGAAGACGAAGAGAAAATGGAAAGGAGGGAAAGAGGGAAAGGGGAAGAGGAAGGGCGGGATGGAAGGAGGGGAGGGAAAGAGGGTTTGGGACTGAGGGAGGGGAAATGGGTAAGGAAGGAAGCTTTTGGGAAATTGGTTCAGGAAGGGAGAGGGAAGAGGGGAGAGGAAGGTTTGAAAAAGAGGTGAATAGGGTAATGAACACTTGTTGGTGAGAACTGAGAGGGGTAATAG
>NC_051419.1:3246096-3246632 GCF_015228065.2 Penaeus monodon
GTTCTCTCTGGGTAACCGAATGCATATTTAGTCAATATCATACAAACTTACAAATGCACAGCACATGAATGTTCGTGTCTGAGCCTCAGGATAGCTACTGTCGTTCTTAAAATACATGATAATCTATAAACACATATCTTTGAGTTTATGTTAGTTACACATTAACATGATTACATTAGTTATAACTTTTTGAAACTGAAATTACAGTCGACCAGATGTATCTTTCACAACAGGTATGTCTAGAATATTGTTGTCTTTATTCATTAATATAAAACAGACTACATGTACGTGGATACTCGATAAGTATATAGCAAAATTATGATTATAAGTATATCTGCAAATGACGTGAACATAGCAGGTACATTAGAGTAGATAAAAGTGCTTGCAATGACATTAGGCGAGGAATGCTTTTATAATTTACTATAATATGATTAATACTCTGATAGTATTCTAAGTATTAAAGCTCTTTTAAAGCTTCCTATCGTTGGCTTACTTTGGGGGAAGGGGGGGGGGGTGAGCTTAGCTCGTATTGGTGA
>NC_051419.1:3246850-3246921 GCF_015228065.2 Penaeus monodon
AAGAATAGAATAAAAAGTAAAACTGGATGATAATGAGGAGGGGAGGGAGGGGGGCGAGCACCTGTTAGCAT
>NC_051419.1:3246961-3247092 GCF_015228065.2 Penaeus monodon
GCGAATCCATTACATACGGCAGCCATGTAAATGTGGTTGCAGATGTTGCAGTATTAGGTGCATTTACTAAGAAGGACTCCCATAATTAGAATGATTTTTTTTTACTCTCACTATTTTCAAACCGATCTATA
>NC_051419.1:3247573-3247775 GCF_015228065.2 Penaeus monodon
CAACGTCACCGAGCTCCGAGAAGCCAAATCAACCTTCGATATCCTGGAAATTTCCCTAAACGTCGCTTATTCGCACAGTCACTCAGGGGCCGAAGGTCGATCCATCTGGAGTGCGAATTGTGCAGGAGAGGAAGGAGGGAATTGAAGAGAATAGGAGGAAGAATCGGGATAAAAAGACTGACGAAGGGAAATGAAAAGGATT
>NC_051419.1:3248478-3248721 GCF_015228065.2 Penaeus monodon
CTGGAGGCATCGAGGCCGCCTTTTCCGTTAAATTACAAGAAAATGTTATTGCGAAGGTAACAGCCCGTTATATTAAAATCCCGGGGGTTTTCTGAAGCCAATCGCATTATATGTCACGTGAGAAAAATTACGTCATACGTTGTAATAAGAAGAACGTGAACTGGTGAATCTTTGGGTCTTATCGACTCCTTTTTTTTCTTTTTCTTTTACGAATGGGGTAGATAAGACAAGGAGTGAGAAGAG
>NC_051419.1:3249003-3249129 GCF_015228065.2 Penaeus monodon
CCATGAAAGTCGGCTAGACTTATACTTCCGTACTATAAATCAATATATCATATTAACCTTAGAAAAAATAAATGGTTTCACCAGCTACGAAATGATCTTCACTCATTTTTTTTTCTATTTTTTCGC
>NC_051419.1:3249149-3249703 GCF_015228065.2 Penaeus monodon
GATCGTACCTGTTCTTTCTTCCCCCTTTCTCTCTCCCTTTTTGTATTCCAACAACGAAAGCATTAGCATTAACTTTCAAAATCGCCTTTACCGTTTCTTTTATTTTTTATATATATATATTTTTTTGCAACAACGAACGCAGCAACTTTAGCTCTCAAAATCGCCTTAATCCGTACTTCATTCTTTATTTTTTTTTTTTCTATTTTGAAACAAAGAAAGCATTAGTATTTACTCCCAAAATCGCCTTTGTCAATTTTTTCTTTCTTTTTCCCATCAACGAAAGCAGTAACTTTTCTCCCCAAAATCGCCTTTATTCCCCCCTTGCATAGCGCGCCCGGGATAGCCTGGGAACACAAATTGGATCTTCTCCAGTTTCGCTTCCCAATTAAGCGCGAGGTGTCGCTGAATCACCTGAGTTCGAGCTATGCTGCTTCATCATTTGTGGAATTGGGGAAATTAAACCCTATTTGCTCTTCGCACAAGGTTTAAATTCCGTTCCTTTCTGAGGTATAGAGCGAGGTATAGAGCATCGTATTAGCATGAAAGTGTTTGTC
>NC_051419.1:3249812-3250301 GCF_015228065.2 Penaeus monodon
ATACGTATGCCTGTTTGCGCATGCCTGTGTGCGTATACGTTATCGTTCAAGAAACTTACAAAAAATAGAAATTATCAGAAAAAACAGAAATTCAAACACAAGTACCATCATCAACCCCGCCCCCCCCAAAAAAAAAAAGTCAACCACACAACACTTTCAAATAGACACGAGTAACGAAGAATGAAAATTGACCTGAATACCAGCATTCCACCTTACCCAACATACTTAGCCTTAAACATACCTCTTGGCCAAACCCTTAAGTCACTTCTAACTCAAGTACTTTGCCATATCTCTTATCCAAACCCTTAAGTCACTTATAATTCAGGTGCTTTGTTATGCCTATTGGCCAAACCTTTACGTAACTTATAACGTCCTATCTCTTGGCCAAACACTTACGTCTCTTATAACTCAGGTGCTTTGTCATACCTTTTGGCCAAACACTTACGTCTCATATAACTCAGGTGCTTTGTCATATTCAGTGCCGGTCGG
>NC_051419.1:3250328-3251187 GCF_015228065.2 Penaeus monodon
CTAGGACTCCCTTTTTATGATAAAAAAGGGGATAACAGGATATGTCTTGTGCCATCCTCTCTGCTTTCATTTCCATCGCTCAGCTTCATAATTTCCAAGAAAAACGGGGGGAAAAGTAAGGAAATAGATAATAAAATAATATATAAGAATTAATGGGATAATAGATAACAAATAATAAGATTATCGATGATAGGATAATTAGATAAGATAATAGATAATAAGGTAATAGATAATGAAATAATAGATAATAAGGTAATAGGTAATAAGATAATAGATGATAACACAATTGATAATAGGATAATATATGATAAGATAATAGATAATAAGATAATAGATAACAAGGTAATAAAATAATAGATAACAGATGAAAAGATAATAAGATAAAAGATCATAAGAACTAGACTGATAAGATCTGCTCAGATTTCTTTTCTTGATTTTCATTACTCCCAAGAAAAAAGAAAAAAGAAAATGGTGAAGGACAAATAAAGCGAAACCGAAGGAAGACCCGATAATCCTCTCTGCTCGTCCGTCCCGTTGCTGTCATTTCCGAGAAAAAAAGGAACAGAGATTATACGATCTCCTTACCTTTCCATTCTTGAATCTTCATTACGTCCAAGAAAAGAAAAAGAAAATAATACAAAAAAGAGGGTGAACATAATAGATGATGAATTATGAAGAAAAAGAAAATAAAAGAAAATAACACAAAAAAAAGAGAATAAACATAACAGATGATGAATTAAAAATGATTAAAAAAATAAAAGCAATGAAAACGAAACAGATTGTTTGATATTTCAACAAAAAAAGAAAAACAATAATATGCAAAGTCTCTAGCCATTGTATGCTCGAACTTCACTACTAC
>NC_051419.1:3251728-3251988 GCF_015228065.2 Penaeus monodon
GTACTGCTGAATTTTATGATTTCCAAGAAAAAGTCGAAAACAATAACAACAACAGAATCTCATTTCCTTTCTATGCTCCAATTTAGAGTAAATAAATGAAGGAGTAAAGAGTAAAAAAATGAACAAATAAAGAGTGAATATATGAACAAGTAAAGGATAAAAAAAAATGAACAAGTAAAGAGTAAACAAATGAACAAATAAAAGCATGAACAAATAAACAGTAACCAAAAGAACAAATAAAGAGTAAACAAATGACTTCC
>NC_051419.1:3252016-3252685 GCF_015228065.2 Penaeus monodon
ATGAACCGAAAAGAAACAAAAAAAGAAAGACATGTACCATCTTCTCTACTTAATGAGCTGACGTGAAGTAATTAAGGACGCGCTTAAAGGGACCATTGTTCCGCCAGAGGGAGAGAGAACGAGTGTCGTTGGCCACAGGATCCTCGCCCTTTGCCAGCTTCACCTCGACGCTACTTCCTCAGCTTTGAATCCTTTATTATTGGAGATAAAGGGTGTGTGTTAGTCTATGGCCGCGTGTCTAGCTTTGTCTGTTCTCGTGTTATAGTGTACTTTGGGTGAGTTTTAGTATAATGCGCTTTGGATAATTTTGGTACGAAGCTTTTTCATTTTCTAGATGATTTTGGTACGAAGCTTTTTCATTTTCTGAGTGATTTTAGTATAAAGTATTTTCATTTTCTGGATGAATTTAGTACGACGCAGTTTGAATTATTTTCCTGTTGCGTTTTTAAACAATACATCAATCGCAATGCATACTGATTTTTTTTTTTTCGTGCGATCCATGTTCACTTTCAAATTAATTGATAATTCGTCTACATTTTACGGAACAAATGATAGTACACTGAAGTAATAAGTTGTAGAATAAGCAATATAAAAAGATATATAGAGTATCTTCCTGTAATATTCAACACAAATATTTAAATCAATATTCGCTTCCAAAAATGTATTTAG
>NC_051419.1:3252859-3253056 GCF_015228065.2 Penaeus monodon
CCTAAACATATTGCATCTTGCCTTGCATTCCTCAACAGAAGTGACCCTGCAGCATTCTCATTCGACCTGCAATTGACAATCACGAGCAAAATCGTTTTCCACCTGGCCCGTGTACAGTTGCATTTAACACACGGTATGGGAACGAAGTGCAACGTTGCAAGGGAGGTGGAATGAGGCCCTCAGAAAAAGTGTGAAAA
>NC_051419.1:3253731-3254125 GCF_015228065.2 Penaeus monodon
AGGTGCGCATGTCTGCAATTTAAGTCTATAGATAGATTTATGCGATAGATTTGTATTTCTGACATACACTATTCCATCTATATAGATACTCAAAGCGATACTTAGACCTCTTTAAGAAAAGAAAAGAAAACATTTGTTCACGGACATAGACAAATATACGATCATTTGTTGCGTTGTCCTGGACTTCAGACCAAACTAATAAATACTGACAATAAATCAGCACATTGTCGCTATATAAATTGTCTCAGATATTATACACTGACTCCTTTTCATATCTTACCATATGGACTATTTTGTAACCTTGTGTTTTTCTCATCTTTTTCGAAATTCCATTCTGAAGCTTTATATTCGCACGGGCATTGCTCTGACCTTGTTTTGAACGTAACCTGAACAC
>NC_051419.1:3254142-3254443 GCF_015228065.2 Penaeus monodon
AATCTTTCGGGAGCCAAAAATCTGCTCACAAAAGAAGCGGACGGAAAAGTAGCATTATCTTCCTCTCTCAGATCTTCAATTCCTGTGTTCTCTTCCGTCTCTCTTTCAGCTCCCTTTCGCTGAAATCCTTGAGGGTTTCTTTGTAATTCCTGTCTCCGATTTCTGAGAATGTTTCAGTTCATGATTTTCGAGGTTTGTCTTTGTTCTTCTTTTTTTATGCCGTTTTATGTATTTTTGCTCAGGTTTTCGCCTTTTGATCTTCCAAATGACTGGTTATATATTGTTTGCATATACAGATGAT
>NC_051419.1:3254636-3254918 GCF_015228065.2 Penaeus monodon
GATAATAAATGATCGAATGTAGAATTAAAGGTGTAAGTAATCCGCCAGAGAAATCTGATCATTTGATTCAAAAGGAATTATAACCTTTGGGAGATTAATAAGAAAGCAGTTTCTAGTATTCTTCTAAAAAGCATTGGGGAAAAAAATATGCTTCGCTAATTCCAAGAATCCTCAACACAAGTAAAGTTATAAACCAAAAAATCAATACCCATCACATAAAAAAATAATCACTCGATGAACGTCAACAGCTGATTTAATTCCTAGCAAAAAGGAAAAGTATTA
>NC_051419.1:3255018-3255729 GCF_015228065.2 Penaeus monodon
GATACTTTTTACGGTGGAAAATTGTTTTATTAAGTTTTCCTTTCCTTTGTATTTCTGGTTTGAAGTGTTGCTGCTTGACTAATGAAAGAGGAAGCTCATTACCATACTATGAGGAGTGCCTTTGTAAGCTCTCATTATGAGTATTTCTTGCCTTAATGGCATCCTGTGAAAAAGCTAAGAGGAGGTCTCCAATTAGTTTTTTTTTTATATAGTAATTCTTTCTTTTCATTTAATTAAAGTAATAATGAGTAGAAATAGATCATCAGTGGAATTCACGAAATTGTTTTTTTTATTCTGTCTTCATGAGAATTGCATGACCTGCGAGAGTGAAATAAAACACATCATTTGCATATATTGCATTCTGAACTCCTCATTCTCGTTCACTGACCTTTTCTACGTCTGTCACAGTGAATAATTCTCTTTGTTATATACGTATTTTCATCTTTCAGATTTTTTTTCTTTTCGTACACAACGATAAATCACCAACTTAAATTACCTCATAATTCAAAATGACAAGCCCCGGATTCTCCCATGGGACCAGAACCATATCCACAGGACGAAAATCTTGTTTTTTCGATAATTTTAATTATTGAAAATGCTATTCGTCATTTTCTCCGTATGGGATATCGCAAAAGGGACGTGAGGAATCTACTTGTGAAATGAATCTGACGTGATTTATGCTAAAAGAATCGGTCATTTCCATTCTCTGCT
>NC_051419.1:3255774-3255868 GCF_015228065.2 Penaeus monodon
AGTCCTCGACCCTTCCTGTATCTTTCACTTCTTTCTCCTTTTCTTTCTATCCTCCTCCACTCTTTTTCGCTAGCTCTTTTCATTTGTTACTTTC
>NC_051419.1:3255980-3256278 GCF_015228065.2 Penaeus monodon
ACCCTCTCGAATTCTCTCTCCTTTCCCCCTCCCTTACTCCCTCCCTTCTCCTGCCCCTCCCTATCTTTCCTCCCCCTCTGTCCCTCTCTCTTTCTCCCTCCCTCTCCCTCTCTCTCTCATCTTCCTCTCTTCCCTCTCCTCTCTCCCTTCCCTCTTCCTCTCCTTCCCTCATCATCTCGTTTTCCCCCTCTCCCTTTCCCTCTTCCTACTCCTCTTCCCTCTCCTGTTCCCCTCCTCTCTTCCATTCCCTCCCCTCAATCGCTTCCCTCTTTTTCTCTTCTCTAATCCCTATCCCCCC
>NC_051419.1:3256453-3256597 GCF_015228065.2 Penaeus monodon
CCTCCCTCCCTCCGCTCTCCCTTTGCAAAGCGTGCCAACACCGCACTCATGATCAACTTTGCGGTCGGACCCAGCGGTGCCGACCGAGTCAATCCAGAGTTCAAAGTCCATTGAAGCTTCAGGGATCAATTGAGGGAGCTTGTC
>NC_051419.1:3256978-3257084 GCF_015228065.2 Penaeus monodon
CCAGCTTGTCAGCAGGGATCAAAGTCACTGAGCTCATAGACATGGCCAGCACGTAACACAGGAATTCTTCGACGGCATAGTAAACACGCGGAGCCTGCTTCGTCGA
>NC_051419.1:3257283-3258506 GCF_015228065.2 Penaeus monodon
AGGGAAGAGGGAGAATAGAAAAGGAGGAGAATAGATTGAAAGGGAAAGGGAAGGGAGGGGCAGGAGGAAAAACGGAAGGGAGAGGGAAGGAGAATAGAAGGGGGGAGGGGGGGACAGAAGGAGAGAGAAGGGGAAGGAAGAGGAAGAAGGAAAAGGGAAGGGAAGCGAAAGAGGAAAGAGGGAGGGGGAGGATGAATAGGGGTGAGAAAGGGGAGGGAAGGAGGGAAGGGAAGGAAGGGGAGAAATGGGAGGAAGGGGGAGGGAAGGAGGGAGAAAGGGAGGGAGAAATGTGGGAAGAGGGAGGAAGAAAGATGAAGAGAGGGAGATGAAGAGGAAGGGAGGGAAGTGATTGAAAAGGAAGGGGAGCGAATGGGGGAGAAAGGGAGAGTAAGGATAAGGGAGGGAAAGGAAAATAAGGAAGAGGAGAGGGGGAAGAATAGGGATGAAAGGGGAAAGGGAGGGGAGAAGGGTAAGGGAGAAGAGAAGGGGAGAAAGGGAGAAAGGGGATAGAAAGGGAGAAAGATGGGGAGGGGAAGGGGCAGAGAAAGAGGGCAAGGGGTAATGGGAGAGGGGAAAAGGGGAAAAAAAAAGGGGAGATGAAAGCGAAGGAGGGAAAAACGGAAAAGGAGAGGGAGAAGAAAAAAATAAAATAAAAGGGGAGAAAAGGGGAGAAGAAGAGAGAAGAGAGAAGAAAACGGGGGAAAAGGAAGAGAAAAAAAAACGAAAGGGAGAGAGGGAAAAAAAATCAAAGAAAACACGATAAAAGACTTGATGATAGAAAAACACGAAAGAAAAAAGGACTTAGCATGAACAACAATGAAAATTAATACAATATTGGTAATAACATTTAGAAATGCTATAATCATCACCTTTGCTATTTCTAATCATCGCCTTAATCGTATTATCACATTTATATCATCATTAAAATCATAATATCATTACAATCACCATTATGATTAACCTCATTAACATATATTACCATTAATCATATCAAATTACAATCGTATTTCCCATTATATAACCTTAGTGGCAGTATTACTGAGATAATACATATATTCAATAAATCCTGTTAAACAGCCAGTTAGCAACATATACAAAAAATATAGGGAAGAATTATATAGATAACGGATATATTCGTAGAGATAATTAACTGGTTTCTAAGTGAACTTTCCTGAATTATATTTTTCATTATTGTTTGGAAATATTTGTCATGAATCATGATC
>NC_051419.1:3258684-3259277 GCF_015228065.2 Penaeus monodon
TATATTATGCTGATGCAATAGATACTTCATTCTCTCCCTCTGCTTTCATTTTTTTATCATTATTAATTCGCATCAAGTTAAAAGGCTAACAAATTAAACCGTTTCCAAGGCCTTCAAACAGCGTAGAGAAAAAACGAACTATTTTTAGGTTCTACCGTTTTCACTTTGGTAAAAACTGCGTCCTGTCAATTTATGCTCAAAATCCGGTTTACATACAGCCCCTCCGCTCCACATTAGAATTATTCCAAACTGATGCACTCGGCACACAGCAGCCTCGTAAATAAGCCTAAATGAAGGCCTGCATTTTGCTAATTAATCATCATAAATTAATTATGCTAAACAGTCAACCCCCGCCAGCAGTCTATACAAACAACGCGGCATAGAAAGGGTTTTGAGAGACCGTCATTCCACGCATTTGCGCCGCTGGACTTGAGTGACCCTCGCGGAACGGACTTACGCCCCACGTCGATGGAGGATCAAGACGTCGCTTCGGAACTTCGTCTCGAAAAGCGTAAAAGGAGACGCCGAAGCTGCCAAAGTCATCAAAAGGAGGAGCTTTAGCACGGATAATGTGATGTACTCGGGAGTTTATT
>NC_051419.1:3259748-3260070 GCF_015228065.2 Penaeus monodon
GACAAGTTGACAACTCCATCCAAGTAACAGAACAGAATATAACTAAACCACTCTACCACAAAGGATCCTTGCCGACTACGTTGTAATTACTTATCTCCTCTTGTTAAAAAAAAGGCCACACTTGGCGAAGTTTTCCACACAGACCCCACGTGCGCTCTATGGAAATTGCGAAGATATTAAAATGCAACTTCAAGTTTCTGAAGGTTTCTGTGTATAATAATGCAGTTTTGTTGTCTCTGGGTTTTGAATGCGTTGGTTCTGAGCTCTTGTCAGGATGAGGTTAACCATCTGTGTCTATATTTAATAATGCTCTGTTTCACCT
>NC_051419.1:3260232-3261540 GCF_015228065.2 Penaeus monodon
TTTGATCAATCTCCCCCTAATACAAGACTTATCAATTTCCATCTCCCGTTCCAGCTGGCGCCTCCCGTTCCCTACTCTCACAGGTTTTCTGCGACGTCCCTGAGGCTTCCCCCACCCCCGCCCCCTAGATCCCCCTTGCTATCGACGCCCCTGAATAACGTTAAATCGGATTCCTTCGCTTGTACTTCTGGGCCGATATTTCCCCTCGGTTGTAATTCTGGTCTATTTTCCTTTGTAATTAAGGTCCTATTTTCTCTCGCTTATGATTCTGGACCTGTTTTCTCTTGCTTGTTAATTCCGAGCCTATTTCCCCTTGTAATTAAGGTTCTATTTACCCTTAGTTGTAATTCCGGGCCTATTTGGCTTGCCTATAGCTGTAATTTTTCACCCTTGTTTGTAATTCTTGCTTGCAATTCCCTTTCTTGTGATTCTAAGCTTGCATCTCTCGTTTGTAATGCTGGTTCTATTTGTTCTATTTACCTTGCTTGTATTTCTGGCTCTATTTCCTTGCTTATCATCATACTCCTAATTCCTTGTTTATAATTCTGCTCCTAATTCCCCTGCTTGTAACCCTGGCTCTTGTAACTGAAATCTTTCACCTCTAATTCCTTGGCTTGTAATTCTAGCAGTCTGTACAAGCCCTTCCTTAGACAAGTGTACACCCGGTATTGGTATTCCAAAGCCTCTTTTGACAGCCTGCAGTGTACAGTTCCTAACTTCGTTTTGTCTCAACTTCACGAAAGTACAAAAAGAAAAAAGGAAAAGAAAACGTCTTGAAACGCCCTTTCTTGCCTAACACCCCGTTGCTGTAATTCTGTTACGCAATGCCGCGCCCTTGTTTCCCCCAAAATAGCGCAGGATTTCTGAACCTGCATATCCCGAGAAACTTAGCCAAGTATTTTCATTTCCACGGTTTGGTAAATAGCGCCGGTGTGAGACGAGCGATGATCGATGGCTGCCTGTCGGTACTGTAGAGGTGACGATTCCATTTTCTCAAGTGTGACTCTCGACCTTAAGATACGACGAGGGGAGGGGGGGGGGAAGGAGGGAAACGCGAGGGTCGTAAGGTCGACGACCCGATCCACTCGCGTGTCACTTCCGCCTTTACGAGGAAGCGACGGCGCGATCAGCCATCTGGAAATTCTTGTTAAACTGGATTGGCCCCAAAGCGATGATGCCGCCACGTGGAGCATAAAAATTGGCACAACTATTCTCAGACTTGAACCGGCGTCTCCCCCGGGTAATGGGGGGGGGGGGCGAAAGACAGTGCCGAGCGGCCTCTTGTTCTCGTTGCTGACAATGACCTCG
>NC_051419.1:3261835-3261972 GCF_015228065.2 Penaeus monodon
TCCCACCTGGCTGTTGCTCCCGCGGTCAAGGACTCCGGACAGTGACGTGCTAAAACGTACAAGCGCGACACCGTAATATTTCATTCATTATTTCTTTTAGTCTTCTGTTCGTCGGTTTTCCTACTGATCTGTCTAGC
>NC_051419.1:3262173-3262341 GCF_015228065.2 Penaeus monodon
CCCCCTCTCTCTTTTTCTCTCCCTCTGGACACCAAGAGAAAGCCAAGGCCAAGAAAGAACACGACCCGGAACTTCATATCCGCCATTTGTGCGTCCAATGGCGGTGTAAACAAACCATCACGTGACAGTGACGTCATAGAGGAAGAAGTAAGGGAGGTCCTACTAGCA
>NC_051419.1:3262383-3262481 GCF_015228065.2 Penaeus monodon
CATGGATTATTAACTCTTCATCTGATATATACGGACAAACGATGCGCTTCTCTTTGCGGATAAAAAAAACCCTAATGAAAACGGGATATTTAATACCG
>NC_051419.1:3262645-3262950 GCF_015228065.2 Penaeus monodon
GAAAATTCCGGGTGTGAGAAGTAGGCAGGGGAAACGGCCGTGTCAATCAGCAGTAAAGAAAGCACGAGGGGGGAAGCGAGGCAAGGAGTGGGGGAAAAAAGAGAGAATATGTGAATGAGAGAGTAGTTGAAGACGATGGCACGACTGGAGTGGGGTATTTCTCAAGAGGTATTTTTTCCCCCGTCACAGGGAGATGCGGGGAAATTTCAGTTATTTTAGGACTTTTTTTTATTTTTTATTACCAGTCCGTTACAGCTTGTACGTGTTGGTGAATGTATGTGCAAACGTATGTATGTATAAGGTGT
>NC_051419.1:3263491-3263982 GCF_015228065.2 Penaeus monodon
ATACGTGTATGCATGCGGGTATTCAAAGTAAACAATCTCTCCATCACTCGGAAATGCAAAGCCAGAGACGGAAACAGTATATCAAGACGATCTGCTCCTCTCTCTCCTCCACAGCGGCATCCTCATCTCATCCTTCTCCTTTCGGCATCCTTATCTCATACTTCTCGTCCTCAGCATCTTCATCCCAGCACCCTCATCTCAGCTTCTTCATCTCAGCTTCCTCATTTCAGCCTCCTCATCTCAGCTTCCTCATCATCATCACAGCATCCTCATCTCAGTATCCTCACCTCTGCATCCTCATCTCAGGATCCTCATCTCAGCATCCTCACCTCAGCATCCTCACCTCAGAATCCTCATTTGAACATCCTCTCAGCATCCTCCTCCTCATCTCAGCATCCTCATCTCATTATTTTTCATGTCAGCAGCCATATGCCGGCCACGGTATCTCTTTCTCTTATCTCCTTATCATGAGAAACACGATTCTCTCTCCT
>NC_051419.1:3264019-3264109 GCF_015228065.2 Penaeus monodon
AGATCTGTGCTTCATAGAGCGTGGTATTGATTCTTTATCCACGATGGAGAGAGAGAAAAAAAAATCTCTCTTTATGGAATCACGTCGTTG
>NC_051419.1:3264147-3264614 GCF_015228065.2 Penaeus monodon
CTCTTTCTTTGTTCCTGCCTTTTTCTTTTTCTTTTTCTTTCTTTTCCTTTTTCTTTCTTTTCCTTTTTCTCTCTGTTTTTTCTATCACCTTTTCTGTCCTTTTCTCTTTCTTTTTTTCTTCTTTCTATTACTTTAGTCTCCTTCTCACTTCTCTTTTCTTTCTTTCTTTCTTTCTGTTAAATTTCTCTCCTTTTCTCTTTTCTTCCTGTATTTTTTTCTCTCTCCTTCTCTCTTGTCTTTTTCGTTTTCTTTTTATCAATCTTTTCTCTTATTAATCAATCGATCATTTAATCTGATGCAGCTAATCATGCAAAAGAATAGGCTCTATGAAATCTTGCAAGGTTTCTTCCTCACACGAATTTCCTGTGAATGTTCACTCTGCACATTATGCGCTGGATTTCATTGCAGTCACGTTTGATCTTTGACACATGGTTATAGAATACGTATAAGATTAGCTTAAAACTCTC
>NC_051419.1:3265099-3265427 GCF_015228065.2 Penaeus monodon
TCATATGTATTCATATTTATTCATATGAGAAAGAAGCGTGAATTATTCATGAGGAGGGAGCGAAGCCTGGCTCGCGCAAGGTGCTCCTGCATCTCGCGTCTTCATCTTGGGAATAAGTCGAGTCAAGCATCTTCGGATTTTTGAGGCCCAGGAGGAGGACGCGAGGGTCTGCTCTTCGGGTCTTTTCATAGTCTTTCGGTCTATCCTCTTCCTCTTTACTCGCGTTTCATGGCGGTTTACTCTGTCGGTTCCATCACATCTTTGCCTGTCTGTAATTACGTCCTGAGGTATTTTATATGTTAGGTTTCTTATATCAATATTAATCTAA
>NC_051419.1:3266007-3266124 GCF_015228065.2 Penaeus monodon
CTTTTCCTAAGTTTTTCTTTTTCTAAATATAGTTACCTGCAGCGGCGGAGTAACTGACCTGAAAAGATGAAAAAGAAACTGTTAGTTTATATCCTCCCATTTACCTCACTATGTATG
>NC_051419.1:3266790-3267083 GCF_015228065.2 Penaeus monodon
CATCAGTTCGTCATTACTGCCAGACTGTCTAACTGTCAATCCACGTAAATCTGCTTGTCTGTCTTTGTTTTTATTTATTTGATAATTTCCTTTTATTTTTGACAGCCTGTCCATCTTCGCGTCTGTCTGTATACTTACCGAGCTGTTCTTCTATATTGGCTTTTATAGACATGAATAATTTTATTTATAGCAAAGGAAGGTGATTTTTGTTTTAAGAATAAACTGAACGTAGAGCAAGTTGGCTTTGAATAAATGGCTTCGGTAACATTTTAATGGTGTAAACAGACAGCTAA
>NC_051419.1:3267497-3268362 GCF_015228065.2 Penaeus monodon
CGCACATGCCAACACCAGAAAAGAACAGGACAAAATGTTGCTGTTTATCCGTCCCTTCCTCCCTCGTCCGACCGCCCCCCCCCCCCCGACTCTCGCTCTCCCGACAACCCGACCCGATATAACCTTTCAACCTCGCCTGACCTTGGCTCCCCGCGCCCGCCTCGCTGCCTCGTCATTCGTTGCGAAAGAGGAATCGCCTGGGCGTCCCGATCCCCGCCTAATTTTCCGTCCAAAAGCAAAGCCCATCGGGAGGAAATCCGGCGAACGGAACGGCGAATTTCGCGCGCTTCCGCCGGGCAGAAAATGGCGGGAAATTCAAGTAGCAAAACTTGCTCTTCTTTACCCCCCCCCCCCAGAAAAAAAAGGATTTGGAGTGGAAATATCATGCGCTATCAAGAGGAAAGTCAAAGAGTCTCGCGTCTGAATTCTCTTTGAACAGAAAGGCTAAATGATGTCCGCCGATTGATGTACATGTTTTTTTCTCTCCCGCTGCATTTTTTATACACTATATTCAAATCATGAAATATTCTAGGAAAGCTCTTATATCCGTTTTAAAACATGCATATTTTAAGGGAGAGAAAAATAGAATAATCACTCACGCTGTCTATCTACTCAAAGGCTTTACGATGGGAGAGTATTTTGTTTCTGTTTGAATATCAACATCCGAGTTTAAATACGTACATTTTTTTGATCGCGTCGCGTCTGAATTGTTCCAGGTGCAATATGCATATAAATAAATCATTTTTTTTTCCCTACGAGTAATCTTATCATCACCATTTGCGCCTCTTTGCTTTCCATCGCATTCATATTCAAATTCTGGCTTTCTGCGATATTCTCGTACCAAAACACACGGTCCTTCCATGAA
>NC_051419.1:3268703-3269263 GCF_015228065.2 Penaeus monodon
GGCGACCCAGCTATGCACCCCCCCCCCGCCGCTTCGAAGGATTCGTCCCTCCCTCGGCAGGATCTCCCAACCTGTATCTCCCCCGCCGCTTCGAAGGATTCGTCCCTCCCTCGGCAGGATCTCCCAACCTGCATCTCCAGAGAAACTTGGCCAAGTATTTTCATTTCCACGGTTTGGTAAACAAGGGTGGTCCGGGACGCCAAATGATCGATGGTCTTCGTTAATCCAATAAGGACGAAGATTCTATTTCCTTTAAGTGTGATTCTCGGCCTTTTAAGAAGGGACGTTTTCCCCCGGGCTTTTGGGGGACGCCTCCGGCTTTCCCCGTGTGATTTCCACCTTAGACGAGAAGGGTGAGGTAACGGGTGTGGATCAGCCAGCTGGAAATTCTTGTTAAACCGGATTGGCCCCAGAGCGATGATGCTCCCACGCGGAGCATAGAAAAATTGGCACAGCTATTTCCAGATCCGAGTCGGCACTGCTCTTCGGTAATTGGAAGTCTTGGCAGACGAATCTTAGCGACGTCTGCGGACTTCCATCCCGGGAGGACGCTCACGGTC
>NC_051419.1:3270568-3270845 GCF_015228065.2 Penaeus monodon
AAAAAACGCACACGCATACACGCACTCAAAAAAAAAAACCTACACAACACGAGGGGAGGGGACTAAAGGGGAAATTCCGAGGGTTTTTCTGCCTTTGAAACACTCTGAAGGGAGGGCCCCCAGTGCACTGGAAAACGCAAACGGCATCATTGTAATTTCCGCCGGGCGTCGGCGTGTGAAGGTTGCTCAGCGCGTTACTAATATTGCTTGCAAGATTCTGTAATGTATCCCAATACTGAGGTGCTGCGAAGCTTCATATACACGTTCGAGCTATTTG
>NC_051419.1:3271223-3272917 GCF_015228065.2 Penaeus monodon
TATTATTAACCTTTCTGCGGATCTCTTCAGAATCATCAATGTCTCACGCACCTGCTTAGTTCTCTAAACCATAATTAGTATCTTTACCCTCCGTGAGAAATACGAGAAGATGTATAAGCATTACTTGATTTATCTTACCAAGGGACAAAGACAATGACGTGAAATCGTTAGCATGACTTAGCAGCAGCATGATTACATTAAATACCCTATAATGTTTTTGAAACATAGTGGCCGGCTCGGATATCCATATTGACACTCTGGGAATAATAATTTTGAATTTGTATGTCGAATTTATGCGGTGAATCACACGAAGATCAAGATTCCTGCTGATTAAGCTGCGCCACAACTTTGAGTGTTGAAAGAGCGAGGTTTCTGCTTGTCGCGAGAAGCTTGTGTTGGTGTTGATGATGGAATGAGCTTCTGTGTTGCTGATTGTGAGTGACCTTGTGATGAGTGAGCTTGTGTTGAGTGAGCTGATGGAATGAACCAATGCTGAGTGAGCTGATTGAATGAGCTTGTATTGAGTGAGACGACTGAATGAGCTTATGATGAATAAGCATGTGTTGAGTGAGCTCACTGACCTGTTTCCCAATTGTAAAAGTATTAAATAAAAGAGGTTTCCATTCGAAACGAGAACTCGTCGATTTGCATGCAAACTATGGTTTATGATAAACAAGGGTGACTGTGGTAAATGGTCAACAAAGTAAAAAGTGGTTTATGATAATCTCTTTATTACCTTCTTGTGTTTCCTAAGGAGATTCAGTGTAAACGATGGTTTACTGTAATTAAGGCAAACTATGGTGTATGATTCACAAGGGTGACTATGATAAATGGTCAACGAGGTAAACTAATATCGTAAACAAGGTCAAACATGGTGTATAATAAACAGTGTAAACTATGGTATGTAGTAAACATGAAAACCTATAGTGCACTGCAAACAAGGGAAATATGGTATATGGTAAACACAACAGACTATGGTATATGCCAAACAAAGTAAACGATGGTCTATGGATAACAAGACGAAATATGGTATATAGTAAACGAGGCAAATTCTCGTGTATTGTAAACAATGAAAACTATGGTGTATGATAAACAAGTGGAATATAGTGTACATGGTAAACAAGACATACTATAATAAATGGCAAAAAAGACCATGATAAATGACACACAAGGCAGCTTATCGTGTATTGTAAACAAGCCAAACTACGATATCCAGTGAACAAGACCTATGTCTCAAACCGGCTCAGGACAGTTAATCTCCAGCGCGAGGGAGAGACGGATCTCCCATGCCCCCCCCCCCTCCCCGCGACGCCCTTCGTCACCAGGTCGCACTCCAGCCCCTGAGAAATCCGGCAATGGATCTCAGTGAAATCCTCAGCCGTCGTAAATCAGGGTAAATCCCTTGAACCCCGGCCGATAGCAGCGCCCTGGACAACGCACTGTTCACGGGTCAACTTCCAGCCTATGATAAGGGCGGAATTCTCATAGTCGCCTCACGTCATACTCGACCATATGTTTCACGGTTGCCTCGCCTCATCCGGTGAGTGGACAGGCGATTCACGCAATAATTCAAGAGAGTCGAATTCGCCGTGAGATAACATGCTAGAATGAGCCGTAGGAACTCCCTTGCCTACTGCTGCGTTAAGGTGTGTCATATCTCTTCATCTATAGATACGGCTTCTAATGCCCTCCTT
>NC_051419.1:3273275-3273368 GCF_015228065.2 Penaeus monodon
CCACACACATATACCCCAGCCCCACGCCCCACCTCGCCAGGCATGAGGAGGAAAAGGTTCACCGTCCTTGCGGCAGAGGAGGTCGAGATCCGT
>NC_051419.1:3273736-3274144 GCF_015228065.2 Penaeus monodon
GCCTTCTTCGCCCTTCTCCCCCCCCCCCCTACGCACATCTCCGCACCAACACCGCTCCTACATCGCCTTGAAAAAAAAGAGAGAAAAAAAATCCAGTAGAAATGTCTGAATACCAGCGAACAAAGCGCCCCCTTTGGGTATACTTAACCATGAATGGAGCGGCGATGAAGACTACAGTTTTAATTCAAAATTTGAGATTTGAGTTCTGCCAGTCAAGACAAACAAAGCTGCCAAACACGGCCAAGTTTTTGAAAAGAAAACTTGCCGAGTCCGATGAGGGAGAAATACAATCAATCCTGAAACAAAAAATAATTTCGTATTTCTTTTTTTCGTGTGATTAAAAGCAACATGGCGGGTCTGTGGCGTTCTGGAGAAGTTAGCACCAATATTGTCAAACAGTCCATGATG
>NC_051419.1:3274322-3274478 GCF_015228065.2 Penaeus monodon
TGAAACAGCATGATAAACTAAATTGCATGAATAAACGCTCTCATATTCTTATATTTCATGTGTATTTTCCTACTTGCATGATGTTTACAATTACTGTAGTCCTTTAAGTATCATCTGTTATTTTTCTTAGACTTGCTATTGCATATCTACCAAATG
>NC_051419.1:3274509-3275091 GCF_015228065.2 Penaeus monodon
ATCCTTATATGCTGATAATCTAACCTTCATCTACCATGACTAATAATTTAAGATTGATTATAAGTAGCATATTTGTTGTCTTTTGCAAAATCACTGATAACTTTCATTCAAACATACCCCATGAATCTAGTTACCAGTAAATCATAGAATCAATAGTAGCAGATATGATCATCAACTTCAACAACAGGGACGCGTAACACACGTGAAGCAATAGAAAAAAGAAGCTATTTCATGCACGCTAAAGTATAAAAAGTGCTGGATGAGATCTAGTCATGAAAACCCTATTTGCAGAGAGATTTGTTGATATCTTCGATCTCATTAATGTGTCTTCTAATCCTATCTTAGTTTATCTTCCTTTGTTTGTTTTCAGAACAAACATAATAATGGTGACATACTAAATAATTCATTCCGAGGGATAATGAGCGTGGATCATAAGTGTGAGTTTGATTAAAGGTAAATACATTGGGTATTATATATCAACAATCTATTGATTACCTTCTTGTGTTTCCTAAGGAGATTCTAAGCACTTTGGTGATATTTTACTCGACATTTGAACAAGAATTAACGTGTTTTTTCAGCTTT
>NC_051419.1:3275371-3275661 GCF_015228065.2 Penaeus monodon
CATGAAGAACATCCCTCCACCAGCCAGGCTTTTGTTAATCCTGGTGAATATCCCTCTGTGATATCTTACGTATTGTGTAATTATCGAACGCTCTCATTATCATACGCAGAAATCCTATATTGTTGTACTGAAATGAAAGTATATTGAGAAAGACAGAAAAGTTACAGAAAAGATGAAGACAAATGGTTGCTTCAGATTCTATCGATCGAATTTCCTTTAACTGTTGTTTATTCAAATAATTGTTGATTTCTTGAGTAACTTTTTTATCAAGATAAAATTATCAGATATAT
>NC_051419.1:3275903-3276160 GCF_015228065.2 Penaeus monodon
TTAACATTACTATAACAAGGATGTCATCTGTAGTTTACCCAAGGGCAGAGTTACTAATACAAACACAATATTGAATCTTCTAAAAAAAATCCCATAATAGATATAGACGAATGCCATCTACACTGGAAAATATTCCCTTTATCGCAAAAGCACAGACTTCATCCAATAATTTCTTTTTTGATCAGTCCTGTGTGTCAATACCATTCCAACACAGAGACGTTCCCGATAAACAGTAACTTGCAGTATGAACCATCGGG
>NC_051419.1:3276572-3276729 GCF_015228065.2 Penaeus monodon
GAACCTGGCGACTTAGGAGCTGGCCACTACCTCGTTCTTTACTTAATTTCTTTCAAGCTCTGGATGACAAAATCTACGGTCTTTGCTACCCAGATTTAACATACCTCCTGAGTTTTTATTTTACTCTCTCGGAAATTAAGCAGATAACATTTACTTT
>NC_051419.1:3276817-3277168 GCF_015228065.2 Penaeus monodon
ATCTCTACATAGATATCTGCATTCGCAACATGTCACCTCTCGCTTCATATTCTCCTTCTAAATAGATTTGTTATCTTTATAGCCTAGCTCATGACAGCCATCCTTTTTCTCCAGCGAAAAGATTAATTAATTCCCGTTAGTCCTATTTTTTCCCTCCTGTGACTTTCATTTGTCACTCATCTTCGCGGAAGCTTCTAATGGAATTTCAATACGAATTTTCAGCGAATTCTAAATGTTCAGTGTTTTAAATGCCCCAGTTTGACAGGTGATAATCGCAGATTCAATTTCACATCATCGACAGCTTTGCAAAATAAATTTAAAGCGCGTAATGGCCTTCATATATCAACGGTA
>NC_051419.1:3277232-3277664 GCF_015228065.2 Penaeus monodon
CAGAAAAACGGGAAAAGATTAAGAAGCCAATACCCGCCATTCGAAACGTGATATTAACCGCGTTCGCTTTCATATACACTTCCATTCCTCGCAAATGGCTTTCTGTTAAGGCATTCGAATACTCTATGGCGCATCCGATCCGTTTTCCAATATCTGCCAACTCCAAAAAGGACGATCTTCCCCGAGAACTTTCTGTGAGTTTCTTCCCACTCAAGAATTCCAGGAATGGTTAAGCTTACTGTTCTTTGGGTAACAGAAGAGTTCTTGGAAGGGGGATTAATCAAAGGTCCTTATTGCCTCGTCATGGACACGTTTATTTGTGTGGGATTGCGAAACACCTTCTCCAAAGTCCTCTTTTTGTCTCACTCTATTTTTTTTCTCTCTCCTAAAAAATGTATGTATAATGAAAATACAATAATACTTAATGGAAAT
>NC_051419.1:3277767-3277918 GCF_015228065.2 Penaeus monodon
GTTAAACAATACTTTACAGAGATAAAATAATACTTTCTTTTCCCAGTCTGGCTTACACAGAAAGGCCTCAGTCCGTTTTGGTGCATTAGCCAGCAATTTGCACGAGGAGGGCTGCCGTGTGGGCGTGGGTGCTGAGGACACTCGCCACTTG
>NC_051419.1:3277974-3278394 GCF_015228065.2 Penaeus monodon
TCCCCTGGAAAATTGGCATTTTTTATTCTGCGTCTCGCCAAAATAAACTTTGTTAAATCGTCCTGCGTGGTGTGCGTGGAGGGACGTAACGAACTATATTAAGTTTAAGCTTCCGGCATAATGGTATTCTGGCAGCGACCTCACTCGGCTGTCTGTCGAAGCCGTATTTCGACTCGCAAGACGGGGGGGGGGGGGATTCCTACGGGATAGGAAAGCCACAGGAAACATTCCTACAGGGTAGGGGAGAAATTCTAAATGCACCATGAGATCCTTCTTAACTCCCTGGTATTAATGACACGCATTACCCACAGGAAGAAGAAGCTCTAATATATACCACAAGATCATATTCATTTCCATAGTATTAATGATTCGAAATTCAGTGCCCATTTCTTGGTAAAGATTCACAGCTGACTTTGGCTT
>NC_051419.1:3278422-3278575 GCF_015228065.2 Penaeus monodon
TGATTTTGCAGGGAACCAACAAATATGTCAAGCGAGAGAATGTATTGCATGTGACAGAATTCGAGGTGTATCGTTGCAGCTTTATCAAAATATGTAGAAAAGAATTGGGGTTAAAAAAGTCTGAAAACTTACGTCTTTCTGCACTAAGAATTT
>NC_051419.1:3279098-3279297 GCF_015228065.2 Penaeus monodon
CCCCCATCCCCTCATCTTATCACTGCACAGACGAGACTCGTGTGTTGCAGAGCGTGGAAGCCGCTTGCAAAATAGTGCATCCCATTTAGTTTATCCGGATTCTATAGCTCCTAAACAGCGAAGTCTGAGGGAGAAGCCGAGGGAGCTCAAAAGATTCGCAAAATGTCAAATTGTCTTGCAGCTTTTTCTTCAAAAAATT
>NC_051419.1:3279365-3279582 GCF_015228065.2 Penaeus monodon
CATTAGCCTACACACTTTCCACATTTCCTCTTTGCCACAATATATACATGTATATATATTTTTTCTATTAAATGGGCCATGCAAATGCATTTTCGAAATTTTGGAAATAAGTATTTATGAGTTGAATAAATTGACTACCCGGAAATGCAGTCTAATAATTTCATGAATATATTATGTATTCTGTAAACTGTTATATCTCATCATACACATACGATAC
>NC_051419.1:3280192-3280483 GCF_015228065.2 Penaeus monodon
TGAAGCGTTGTTCTCCAGAGCAGACTTAACTCCCAAGGCGAGAAGCCCACGGCGGAACGAAACCCAAGGCGAGAATGAGACGCGAGAGCAGCAGGGCGCGCAGACCCCACCTCCGGCTCCCAGGGTGTGGAGGAGCAGCGCCCGAGCACAATGGGCGACACATAACCCATAACACTAGCAACCCACGGACACAACCCACTCGTCAAACTCTCATCACTTGTAATCCTCGTCATCTTCACCAACACTCGGCCTAAGCCTCTGCAACTACCGAGGATTTAAGCTCTCTTGTTG
>NC_051419.1:3280532-3280605 GCF_015228065.2 Penaeus monodon
CTATTCCCCATGCGTTGTGTCCTCCTCTCTTCGCTTTGCCGGCTCGTCTCGCCTTTCCTTGCTTTTACTTCGA
>NC_051419.1:3280854-3281097 GCF_015228065.2 Penaeus monodon
CACCTCCATAATTCGAGTAAATTCGAGTAGCGAGAGCCGGACTACTGGACGGAAGTAAGAGGATGAAAGCTACAGGATCTTGACCATAGGTTGTAAGGACTTTGTTCTTGTATGGCGTAGAGTTCAAGGCTGCAGGATCCTACAGAATCCGGGGGATAGTGCACGGGCTTTACGTTACATAGCTCACATGCATATCAGCGAAGGAGAGGGTTAAAGTGTGTTTGGTACATTTATATTTATTTC
>NC_051419.1:3281418-3282799 GCF_015228065.2 Penaeus monodon
CCTTCTAAAAGGATACAATTAAGACCATTTCAGGCTTTTGAGAATTACATACAAAGGCAACATCATGTGCTGAGTAGACATGATGATTTAAAAGGAGAAAGTATAAAACATACTTTACAATGGATGCATTACTAACAGTGGCAACATCGGGTGAAAGCAAATCATGGAATTTTGGATGTATAGATGTATTAGTGATGAAAGCAGTAAAGGAAACAGTAGCATAAGAGTCCTTGAGGAGTAACTGTATTAGAGGAGGAAGAATAGCAAAATTGATATTAGCTGTAATAACGATAGTAATAGACGTATCATCAGCAAAAATCGTGGGAGTTAATTACAGTAATTTTAGTGGAAGCGGGATAAG
Source organism: Penaeus monodon (assembly GCF_015228065.2). NCBI lineage: Eukaryota > Metazoa > Arthropoda > Malacostraca > Decapoda > Penaeidae > Penaeus > Penaeus monodon. The sequence goes on from NC_051419.1 coordinate 3,281,780, forward strand.
AAGATAACCAGAAAATAACAGTGATTTCGGATACGATCCTAGATCCGGTAGTCGTGTCAAGGGCATGGATTTTCCTTTAGCTTACGTAACAGATACTGGTCAGAAATGACTGAAGGCCTTTAAGTCGTAATCATTGATAGCAAATGTTGATCTATGCCTTATTTTGGCTCCTATGTCCAAGTTAGAATATCTTGCCTTGTCACAAAGCTAGAACAAATAGGCTCCCGATACAATATGGTTGAGAATGATAAAAAAAGACTCCATTTAATCCCAGCAGGATATTTGGTATTCACCTAACAACCACAAACACTTATGTTCCCCCATAATGAAACCAGTTCCGCGGATTGAGCACCTGTTCCTAGCTCTCCAGGTGTACGTGTATTCAGCCGGTTTATATTCTTTATATATCTACTCAAAGGTTGCCCACGTAAAGCAAAGGAGAGTGAGGATGGCTGAGTAGGTTGGTCATGAACCTACTCAACACTAGTAATGAGGAACATGACATCGCAGACGTGGTGACATTATACCAGAGAGAATATTAGTCAGACACACACGACAAATTGCACCTGAGAATTCCGAAGAGACACTTTTGGATAAAATGTAGGAAATCCGTTCGAAATGTTGTCAGAAAAGCTAGCTATAAGTAAATATATATTTTTAAGGAGTTCATATTCATCGTGTGGCTTCTTGCTTAATGATAACCATACGATAAGGTATATCATATATATAAATATATCATCACACTTAAATAAGATGTTGTGACTTGTAGGTGAGATGAAAGATAGATAGCAACATATCAATAAAAGAGGTAGAAAATGGTACAGACTGACAAACAAATAAAGCAAAAATCATTAGCTAACGAAATATTGGGATAAATAAATCACAAAGACAGATATGATTATGCAAAGCAGATATTTCAAAAGGCTAACAGAGGTAGATAGATAGACTAATGGAACAACAAACAGACAGAGGAAAAATACTGAAATCCAAAATGAAAAAGAAATCACATTGATCGATCTT
>NC_051419.1:3282985-3283147 GCF_015228065.2 Penaeus monodon
TTCTCCCACTCAGTTGGCCACATTTTACTTCGATTTATCTCCGATTGTTTTCCTTCCTTTGTTTCTCTCTGCTTATTGCTAATTCATATTGCCTCCTGGGGATCCCTTTCAAAGTATAATGCGGGCGCCCGAAGGAACATAAATAACATGTTTTCTAAATGG
>NC_051419.1:3283966-3284452 GCF_015228065.2 Penaeus monodon
CCGACAGCCCGATTGTAACTCCCTCTCATTCACTCTCCCATAGTGCCATTCGCGAACAATTCTGTGCCACCATTTCTTCGACCCATAACAGAGTGGCGTCAGCAGCCGTCAGCAGCCGTTCGTCATGCTGTCAGCCGGAACGTGGACGCTAAACACTTCGTCACAGCCGTGCATGGTGAGAAATTGAACACTCAGTCATGTCAGCTGTTCCTGACGCAGCTGCTGTCGAACACTTCGCTATCAAGTGTAGTTTATCAACAACTCCGTCGTAATTTCGAAGGAAGAATCAATATGCAACATCGAAGTCTTGATTGACTGCACATATCGGTTGCAATTAGCAGGTTCAACGACGGTAGTTAAGTTAGGCTTTTAACGTGACTTGGAATTCGCGCTAAAACTTTATCTTTACCTCGTTCGCTCTCTCGGGGGAGAACGTACATCGTGTCATAGCTAAGGATAAGATTAATTTAGAGAGTTGTATTTTCC
>NC_051419.1:3286051-3286244 GCF_015228065.2 Penaeus monodon
TCCTCCTTTTTATCCACTCCCCCCCCCCCCCAACCCGACTACCTCCCTCTTACTCCGTATCATCGGCCATTATCGTAATTAAAGCATAATAATAGACCCATGTGACATAATAAATTCATTAACATAATCCGCTGTCGTGCCATTTATCTGTGATATTCGAGAGGAGATTTCAGTTTGCGTCAATTTAGGGATT
>NC_051419.1:3286286-3287779 GCF_015228065.2 Penaeus monodon
TGGCGGCGAAGGGGCACGTAAAGGGCGTCGGTCTCGCCTCCCCCCTTCACCGCCCATCAACACCCCGATTCTCCCTTCCCCTTCCTCGCCCGCTCATACCCTCGTTCCGTCGTCTTATCATACTTCCTCTATTCCTTCTTCATCGTCCTCCTCTTGTGTCTACGCCTTCTCTCTACCTCCTCGTCCCTCCCCCCCTCCACCCCCTGCCCTGCCCCCAGCCACACTTATCGCCCCACTCGTTGGTCATCCTCCACCCATCCCTCACCTATCCTTCTTCACACGCCCTTCCCATCCACTCATCCCTGCCACCTCCACCCTCATCCACTCGCTCCACATCGTTCCCCTTTCACCCGCCCATCTACCACACCCATCCTCCACCCACTCTTCTTCCACGCTTCCCATCCACCTATCCCTTACCCCATCCCTGCTGTCCTCCCTCCCCCTCCCTTTCCCATCTGCCTATTCCCCTACCCATCCACCCCAACCCTTCCCCTTAACCCCACCCACCCCTTCCCATCGGCCAATCACACCCCCTTCTCGCCCCCTCCCCCACCCTTTCTATTTCCTCCTCCTCTTCCCCCCTCCCCCACCCTTTCTATTTCCTCCTCCTCTTCCCCCCTTCCCCACCCTTTCTCCTTCCTCCTCCCCTTCCCCCCCTCCCCCATTCTCTTCCCATCCGCCTATCACACGCCCTCTCGCCCCCCCCTCCCCCCCTTCCCGCGCCTTCCCTCTTACCGCCATCCATATTTCAGTGTTACAATCTGTTGCAGTGTTGCCAGATGTCCCTGATCGATAGCCGAGGCAGGAAGAATAAACTGTCCACAACACACTATACTTGGCTGGTCTTCTGCTGATTTCTTCTTCCAAAACTATACATTCTGCAGGAGAGTTTCTCGATCTCAACTTTAGATCTTTTTTCTTCATCTCCTTTTCCTTATTATACATCGGATGTTCATATCTGTTTATTTCTCTCCTTGAAATAAAAAAAAGCATATGTATGGTAACGATGTACATGACCTTTGACCTATAGAGTATTCCTATTGATTTATATCTTTTGCAATTTCAATTCGTTATGTGATCACTTCTTGACTTCGTGGTCTGTTCTAGTTCTGCGAGATATGAGTGAGATATGTTGATAGAAAATAGATATAAGAGATGAATGGATGAGAAATAGATATAAAAAAGAGTAAAAACGAGTAAAAAAAGAAAAAAAATTGACGGATATGTATTCTGTAGATTAGATAAGAAAGGTAGATAGTTAGAATATAAAATATGACAGACGACACGAACAGATAAAGAAGTAAATAAATAAACAAACAGACAAATAAATGAAAATACATGAAATACTGAATGAATAATCTGTGATGATCGAACAAGAAGATAAAAATTCTGAACATATCCTGTTCTGGCGTTATTCAAACCTAAAGCCAGAAAGATATTTCGAGTCTTACCTAATACATAGCTTTTATTTCAACCCCTTGTATCATTCAGCG
>NC_051419.1:3288348-3288570 GCF_015228065.2 Penaeus monodon
CCTATCTCTATCTATCACATATTCTGTCTCTCCTAACAGTGCCTCCTGTCTCTTCACAAATTTCACTAAATTCAACCCGTAAAACGTTCTCTCCGAAAGCGTTGAGCCTCCCGTCCCTCGCCCCGAACCCTCGCCGCTGCCCTATCATTTCAGCCGCCGTAAGAAAGCAGACGATCCGGTTCCTCTGAGACAATGGTTAATTTCCATTAAATTACGTGCCGG
>NC_051419.1:3288940-3289033 GCF_015228065.2 Penaeus monodon
GACCCTGCAGCAACCTCATTAAGAGCACATATACTGCCTCTTCTTGCACACCGATTTTCTCTCCTGATAATACTCCATTACTGTTATCTCTTG
>NC_051419.1:3289336-3289880 GCF_015228065.2 Penaeus monodon
TCTTTACTTCATGAACACAAGTTCCGGCTCTTCCTTTCCTTACTTGACTTTACTCAAAGCAAATCCTTTTCCTGATTTTGATCCTGCAGTTTCATACCCTCTAATTTCCACACGTTATATCCGCCATTCACTTCCAAGATAATGTAAAAGATAGCAGCAGAATTTTCAGTAACCTTTTGAAATCCCATTGAGATCGATCTCCCAGGAGTTATATTCCCTCCCTCACCTTCACCAAACTACAACAAAATCCATAATCTTTTTGTAAAATGTCTCTCGAGCGCGACGCTGTTCGGTCCTCAGCCCTCCATCAGATTCTCCTCGACGAAAATCCCCTTCACTCTTTAGCTAACTTCTTTTTACCTGAGCGATGAGTCTCGTAAGTTTTCCATAATCTTACATTATGGCCTGGGCTCTCCTCTCCTATCAGGGACAAATGACCCTTCAGTTCCCGGATTCTTGCCGTCTCGTTCACGAAAGGATCTACGTAGGCATATTTCTATCACTTCGCTGTCTATTTCTATAGGGCTTGATTTTTTACCCCCAT
>NC_051419.1:3289982-3290440 GCF_015228065.2 Penaeus monodon
GGTTTATTACCACCTCCCGGTCTTTTCTGTCATGTTTTCTGGTGTCCCTTTTCACTAAAAGGAATAAACAATTGATGGCGCCTCACACTTGGCTGTGCGTTCAAACGGGGTAAAATTCATGAAAATAACAACGTCACCACAGGGCCGAGGGGACCCAAAAACCCTTCCAGTGCCCATATCAGAACCCACAGCACACTCCCCTCCCTTTCCTTACCCCATACCTTCCTCCGTACTCCTCTCTACTACCTATCATCCACCCCCACTACCTGCCACCCCATCCCCCCCATCTACTATCCAAACCCTAACGCCCCGCTACCACACCCTCCCCCCCACTTCATCCCTTGCCACCCCTATCACCCCCCTTAACCCCACTGCCAAATCCCCCCACCCCCTCCACCCAATCCCCACCCCCTACTCTCCCACCATCATAACCCCTCCCCTATTGCCCATTTTCCTTT
>NC_051419.1:3290485-3290778 GCF_015228065.2 Penaeus monodon
TTTTACCAACCCGTCCCTCCCTGCCCTTTCCCCCTTCCCCTCATAGTTCACCGACACTTCGATCTCCTCCTGAAGGCGACCAGAGGGGAACCCGACCGAAAACCTCCTTCCTCGAGCGAGAAGACTTCACTAACCCAGAAAAAGAGGGCGTTTGGGCCAAGACGGTGCCTTTTTGGGATCCTCGCCCCTCATGACCTCGGAAATGCCAAGGAAGCCGCCCCGGGGGGGAACTCGACGCCCATTGCCCCTACGACGCCCTTTTTTTCGAAGGTCGGTCGGATCCTTTTGGAAAT
>NC_051419.1:3291522-3291919 GCF_015228065.2 Penaeus monodon
TATCGCAGAAAACACAGCCAAGATCGTTTGCACTGCATGCGGACCCGTCAGGGCCCCCAAAATCACGAGCTTTTTTGCCGCCCACTCAAGCCCTTGGGGGAAACGTCGCGCCTGTGAAAGGAGCATGGGTTATCGGTAGTGAAGCTGTAAGGACATAAGTGCCTTGCCGCATTTCCCGCTTCCGACACCATCAGGAGCACAGGGGGCATCAGGGGCCCTTTACAATCTGACTCGTCCTTTTGCTTGGATGGGGGGCGAAGTTGGGACTGTTTGGAAAAAGGATGGCAACGCTGGGGGGATCCCCAAATCGGGTTGAAATGCGTGAAAGCCCTTTGATAACTATGGCCATATTTGAAAGTGTCGATTGAATTTGGGTTTGAGTCGTTACTGTGTAGTA
>NC_051419.1:3291948-3292071 GCF_015228065.2 Penaeus monodon
AAACTGGTTCGGTAAATAAGGTTTACAAACTTATTCCCACGTCAAAATCGGTTTTTACGCGGGTTTCGCAAAATTTGCCGAAAATGCGGGTAACACTGTTTTTTATTTTCCTTAAAACACAGA
>NC_051419.1:3292178-3292557 GCF_015228065.2 Penaeus monodon
TTCTTTAAAGATAAACCACATTCAAAACCCATTTTGAATCCACATAATCTTAGAGCCTCACACATATATATTTGTCGATTTGAGCCCGTCCCCCCTTCATACTATATACATAAAGTAATGAAAATCAGATTCCCTTTTTCTTTTTGACTTTTTCCTTCACTTCTATTCACTTATTCTTTTTTGACCTCACACATCAGAATTATTGCCTCATTTTCTTAAACCCCCCCCCCCCTTCAGCATACCACTAGCCCCCCATGACACAGCGTTAGGCCTAAGTCTTCTAAAAAACATCTTTATTAATATCAAGTTCAAAATTCTTTTTAGGGAATACGCCTTCCGCAACTTAAATTTAAAATGGTGTTTACTTTTTTTTTTTTTT
>NC_051419.1:3293317-3293383 GCF_015228065.2 Penaeus monodon
AAAGGGGGGGGGTGAGGCTTTACCTATCGCGGAGCTCTTTCCGCCCGGGGAAAACTGGGCAGTGTG
>NC_051419.1:3294026-3294356 GCF_015228065.2 Penaeus monodon
TTTACATCTAAGTCCCACCCTCTCACGCCCTAATCTTACTCCCATCTTTTCCGGGTTCCCTCCCCTCCCCCCCCCCCCTTTTTCCCCTTCCCTAAAACTTTTTTCCCCTCTCCCCCCCTTCACTCTCTCCACGCAAACCCCCTCTTTATATTCTCTCCCTTTTTACTCTCTTTTTGAAACATCTTTTTTTCTTCCTTTCATCTCTTTCATGTAACCCTTTTTTTTCTCTTCTTTCCTCTCTTTTTTTTCCGTAAACCCCTTTTTTTTTCCTCTCTTTTTTCCCCCCCCCCCCCTTTTTTAAAATTTTTTTGCTTTCTTCCCCTTTCACCA
>NC_051419.1:3294521-3294627 GCF_015228065.2 Penaeus monodon
TTCAAATTTTCCTTTATTTCTTATTTGATTTTTTTTTTTTTCTTAATTTTTTTTTTTCCCCTTTTTCCCCTTTTTTTTTTTTTTTTCCCCCCCCCAAAAACCCCCA
>NC_051419.1:3295159-3295502 GCF_015228065.2 Penaeus monodon
CTTCCTTAACCCTTTTCCTCAGCACCAAAGAGGACGAGAGCAAGAAGTAAATTGAAAACACAGGCATGAGTAAAGGGGAAACCGGAATCGAACAATGGCACTCTGGCACTGCTGGCACTGCTTACACTCCGCCATTGTTCGGGCTCGGACATGATTACCATAGCGGGGCGTCAGCAAGTGCCCGCAGGGAGGGGGGAGGGGGCAGAGGAGGGGGGGGTCGATTTGTATCAGGGAATGGGCGGGCTTGGGTTGCGATAGACAGGAGGGATTGGGGACAGGAGGGCATGAGAGGGAGAGGTGCCAGGAGAAGAGGGAGGGGGGAAGAGAGGGGCTGTGAATAATG
>NC_051419.1:3296188-3297000 GCF_015228065.2 Penaeus monodon
GGTTTATTACCACCTCCCGGTCTTTTCTGTCATGTTTTCTGGTGTCCCTTCACTAAAAGATGAATATACGATTGATGGCGCCTCACGACTTGGCCTGTGCGTTCAAACAGGCGCTGAATATCATGTAAATAACAGACGTCACCACAGGGCCGAGTGGAGTCCCAGAACCTTCCAGTGCCCACTATCAGAACCCACAGCACACTGCCTACCTTCCATTACCCCAGTACCTTCCATCACGTACTCACTCTCTACTACCTATCATCCACAACCCACTACCTGCCATCCACTACCCCCTATCTACTATCCAAATCCTAACGTCCGCTACCACACCCTCCCACCCACTTCATCCCTTGCCACCCACTATCTACTCCCTTACACCCACTGCCAACTCCCTACCATCCCCTGCCACCCAATACCCACTCCCTATCTCTCCCTACCATCATAACCCACTCCCTATTGCCCATTTTCCTTTCCCTCCCTCACTGCCCTCTCCCCACCCACGCCCTCCCCAGACCTTTTAACCGAACCCGTCCCTCCCTGCCCTTCTCCCCCTTCCCCCTCATAGTTCACCGAGCCACTTCGATCTCCTCCTGAAGGCGACGCAGACGACCGACCGAAAACCTCCTTCCATCGAGCGAGAAGACTTCACTAACAGATAAAGATGAGGCGTTTGGGCCAAGACGGTGACCTCTGGGATCCCTCTGACCCGACTCATGACCTCGGAAATGGCCAAAGAAGCCGCCCGCGGGAGACTCGATCGCCCATTGCGCCTACGACGCCCGTTTCGAAGGTCGGTCGCGATCCTCTTTGGA
>NC_051419.1:3297790-3298448 GCF_015228065.2 Penaeus monodon
TATCGCAGACACACAGCCAAAGACTCGACTTGCAGCTGCATGCAGGACCCAGCTCACGCCGAAATCACGAAGCTCTTTTGCCGCACCTACTACAAGCCCTTGCGGAGAAGCGTCGGCGCCTGTGAGAGTAGAGCATCGGTATCGGTATGTGAAGCTGTAATGGACATAAGTGCACTCTGCCGCACGTCCCGCTTCTCGACACCATCAGGAGGCATCAGGAGGCATCAGGGGGCCCATTAGCATATCTGACTCGTCCTTTTAGCTTTAGGATGCGGGGGCGAAGTTGGGACTGTTATGGCAAAGGATGGCAACGCTGTGGGATGGCCCGGAATGCGGGTTGAAATGCGTGTAAGCCCTTTGATAACTATGGCCATATTTGAAGTGTCGATTGAATTTGGTTGAGTCGTTACTGATGTAGTATTGTATTTATTAGTTTTTTTCTTATTTTTACAACATGGTCTCGAGGTAAATAAGGATTACGAACTGTATTCAACGTCAAAATCTGGTGTTTTAGCGTCGGTTTCGCACAATTTGCCGTAATGCTGGTAACACTGATTTATTTTCCTTGAACACATGATTCCTTTCGCTTTTCATTTTTTGTTTTCTTTCATCTCAGAACTTTTTCAGCACAGATCATTCATACATTAAATTATGCAAG
>NC_051419.1:3298487-3298895 GCF_015228065.2 Penaeus monodon
TCATATAAGATATAACATCACACTTCACAACCATTTTGAGATCCACATATATCTTAGAGCCTCACACATATATATGCTTCGTCGATTTGAGTCCGTCTTCCCTTGCATACATATATACATAAAGTGAATAGGAAAATCAGATTGCCTTTTCTATTGACTATTCACTTCACTTCTATTCACTTATTTCTTTTTTGAGCCTCACACATCAAGTAATATATGTGCCTCATATTTCTTACACCCCCCCCCCCTGTCAGCATACCACATAGCGCTCCATGACAACAGCGTTAGGCCTAAGTCTTCTAAAAGCATCTTTATGTAATATCAAGTTCAAATTCTTCTTGAGGGAATACGCCTATCCGCAGACTTAATTAAACTGGTGTTTACATTATATTTTTTTGTCTTCATCTA
>NC_051419.1:3299384-3299451 GCF_015228065.2 Penaeus monodon
GTAAAAATAAAAAAGCGAATTCCTCGACGGAAGTTTTAAAAATATCGATATAGCCAGAGGCACGCGG
>NC_051419.1:3299504-3299584 GCF_015228065.2 Penaeus monodon
CTTTATCGCTTACCTGCTTTTGAAAATTTTTCCTCTTTCAGCGCCCCGAGGGAATACGGGACAAATCCCGCGGGGTTGTT
>NC_051419.1:3300254-3300369 GCF_015228065.2 Penaeus monodon
CCCTTTTTCATCCATCCACCCTATTTCCCCCCCCTTTCCCCTCCCTCCAAACGCCAAAACTTCCAATCCCCCTTTTCCCCCCTTCCGCTCCTTATCGCCCGGACGAGCAGGGGGG
>NC_051419.1:3300403-3300545 GCF_015228065.2 Penaeus monodon
TCAAATTCCCCCAAAAACCCCCCCCGGGCCCCCAAAAAGGCCCCTTTTTCCCCCCCCCCCTCTTTCCCCCCCCCCTTTTTTTTTCTTTTTTTTCCCCCCCTTTTTTCCCTCTCCTTTTTTTCCAAACCCCCTTTTTCCCCCC
>NC_051419.1:3300651-3300737 GCF_015228065.2 Penaeus monodon
CTCTTTTTAAAACCCCCCTTTTTTCTCTTTTTTTTTTCCCCTTTTTTCCCCCCTTTTTCTCTCTCCCCCTTTTTCCCTCTCTTTTT
>NC_051419.1:3301156-3301269 GCF_015228065.2 Penaeus monodon
TCCCCCCCTTTCCCCCCCTTTTTTTTTTCCCCTCCCTTTTTCCCTTCCCCTCCCCTTCCCCCCAAAAACCCCCCTTTTAGGTTTTTCCCCCCCCCCAAACGGGTCCCCTTTTT
>NC_051419.1:3301306-3301390 GCF_015228065.2 Penaeus monodon
TCTCTCTCTTCCTTTTTCTCCCCTTTTCCCCCCCCTTTTTTCCCCCCCCCTTTTCCCCCCCTTTTTTTTTTTTTTCCTCCCTTT
>NC_051419.1:3301692-3301790 GCF_015228065.2 Penaeus monodon
TTTTCCCCCTTTTTGGGGTCCCCTTTCCCCCCCGGCCCCCCCCCGGGGGGGGCCCCCCCCGGGGGGGGGGCCTTTTCCCCCCCTTTTTTTTTTTTTTT
>NC_051419.1:3301807-3301940 GCF_015228065.2 Penaeus monodon
AAAACCCCCCCCCCGGAAAAAAAAAAAAACCCCCCCCTTTTTTTTTTTTTCCCCCCCCCCCCCTCCCTTTTTTTTTGGGGGGGGGCCCCCTTTTCCTTTTTTTCCCCTTTCCCCCCCCCCCGGGGGGGGGGGG
>NC_051419.1:3302181-3302259 GCF_015228065.2 Penaeus monodon
CCCCCCCCCCCTTTTTCTCTCTCCTTTTTTCCTTTAAACCCCCCCCCCCCTTTTTTTGTTTCCCCCCCCCCCTTTTTT
>NC_051419.1:3302428-3302531 GCF_015228065.2 Penaeus monodon
TTTTTTTCCCCCCTTTTTTTTTTCCCCCCCCCCCCTTTTTTTCCCCCCCCCCCAAATTTTTTTTTTTCCCCCCTTTTTTTTCTCTCTCTCCATTCCCCCCCCC
>NC_051419.1:3302626-3302693 GCF_015228065.2 Penaeus monodon
TTTTTTTCCCCCCTCGTTTTTCCCCCCCGGGGGGGGGGGTTTTTTTTTTTTTTTAAAAAAATTTTTT
>NC_051419.1:3303483-3303564 GCF_015228065.2 Penaeus monodon
CGCAATTTGATTTCTTTATTTTCCTCTCTTCGTTCGATTCCCTAAAATCCTTCTTTCTCACTCGGTGCTGCCTTTTACATG
>NC_051419.1:3303839-3304634 GCF_015228065.2 Penaeus monodon
CTTCCTTTCTTACCTTGTTTTTCCTTCCCACGCATTCTGCAGTGCTTTCTCCCTCTCCTTCCCTTTTCCATTCCCTCACTTCTTTTCATATTCACCCCCTTTTCTCATCTGGTCCATTTATCTCTTCCTCTCTCCCCTCCCATATCCTCTCGTCACCCTCTCTCCCCTCGCTCCCCCTACCCTCCCTTCTTCTCCCTATGTCCCCTCTTCTCCCCTTCCTCCATTCTCGTACCCTCACGTCCTCTCTCGTACCCTCTCTTCCCTCTCCTCGCCTTCCTTCTCTTCTTTTCCCTTCTCTTCCCTCCCCTTCCCTTTCTGTCCTCTTCCTCCCCCTTGTCTCCTACCCTCCCCTCTCGTTCCTCTCTTCCCCCCCCTCACGTCCTCTCTCGTCCCCTCCCTTTCCCTCCCCTTCCCTCTCGCCCCTTCCCTCCCCTCTTGTCCCCTTCCTTTTTTTCCCTCTTCTTCCTCCTCCTCTCACGTTCCCTCTCCTCCCTTCTCTTTGCCTCCCCTCTCGTCCCCTTCCCTTTCTTTCCTCTTCTCCCTCCCCTGCCTCTCTTCCCCATCCCCTTCCCTCACGTTCCCTTCCCTCCCCTCTCTTCCGCTTCCCACCCCCTCCCTAGCGCTCCCCTTCCCCTCTCTAGCTCTCCCCTTCCCCTCACGTCCCCTCGCCTTCCCCAACCCTTGCATCCTTCGGCTCCGCTGGATCATAAAAGAGGTTTACAGAGGAACGTTCTCTCGAGGGCAGAGGGAGTGACTGGAACGCAGGTTGTTTGTTCTCCGCAGCTGTGGGATAAA
>NC_051419.1:3304995-3305162 GCF_015228065.2 Penaeus monodon
AGCCTGGCTTTCGAGGACTCAAAGAAAATAGATCATCGCCAATAGAGGTCGCCATTCAGAAACCTCAGACACCCAACTCTTCCCGCTGCTGTAACTCTAAACTCCGGCCAAGAATTTCCAGGACCTTTGGAAACGGGTGTTTGAAATGCAATCCTTGGAACGGACTA
>NC_051419.1:3306128-3306394 GCF_015228065.2 Penaeus monodon
ACGAGGTATGGAATGAAATCGGAGAGAGGGGAGAGGTAATGGACGCGGGCGAGGAGGGCCGCCGGTAAAGAGATAGTTTAAATATCTCTGATTTCAGAAGATTGCCTATAATGATGATCAGCAAATCAGCTTAGAGCGCAGTCGGGAGGATCCGATTCCAGAAGCTCCCTCGGCATCACGGCGGAGACTGTAGCTAACGAGATCCACACCCATGTCTGCTTCTGTCTTCTGTACGAGGGAGGTAAATAACAAGGAAAAGAAAAAAA
>NC_051419.1:3306703-3306949 GCF_015228065.2 Penaeus monodon
CTAATAAAAAAAAACGACATCTATCGTATCCTAACGCGAATTTTTGCCCATTTTCGGGGAAAATTATTACGAAATAAGCCTTTTCTCGGTGAATGGGTTTTGAGTGATGTGTTTTCCTTACGTGGCTTCAAGAAAATGTGTTGAGAAACTGTTGTTCCTCAAGACGGGTATTGGCGTCATCCGTACTGTGCATCTTCCTAGTAAATGTTTGGGCATGTGTGATGGGTAGGAGGGGGGGGGGAGAGG
>NC_051419.1:3307139-3307277 GCF_015228065.2 Penaeus monodon
GGTGGGGTTTAGGAGAGGGGGATGAGAAGATGGGAGAGGGATAGTGAAGGGGAGTGGGGTGGCATTTATGAGTATGTGCTTTTTATGAATGTGCTTGTGGGTATAGTTTTTTTTTTTAATGAATGCGCGTCTGGTAAA
>NC_051419.1:3307655-3307799 GCF_015228065.2 Penaeus monodon
GCCTCCTGCGTCTTTATGTAAATTATGAAAACATTAAACACTTAAAACAAAGGGAAGAAAAGAAAAGAAAAAACGAGAAAAATATACAATTAAAACAAACAATGCTAAAATAAGAAAAAAGTACAAGAAACAAAAACAAAAGCA
>NC_051419.1:3308057-3308128 GCF_015228065.2 Penaeus monodon
CATCGTTCAGAACGATAAGACGAAGATCCGGCACGAGAGGCGAAGGCAGCGGAATGTAGAACGACCCGGTG
>NC_051419.1:3308145-3308217 GCF_015228065.2 Penaeus monodon
TGAAGCAGGAGGTCGAGGGGGTGAATACGTAATGGCGTTGGGAGGCTGCTAGGCGCTCCAACTTGGACGCCT
>NC_051419.1:3308659-3308733 GCF_015228065.2 Penaeus monodon
TAAAAATATTACTGAGGGCGGAGAGTGAGGATGAAATAGCGGCGGTGATAATCTAGGGAAAGGCGCAGGGGAAT
>NC_051419.1:3309643-3309736 GCF_015228065.2 Penaeus monodon
CGCTGCAACATGCATCCGCGAGGGAAGAAATCTCGGCCTCGTCTCGCCGCAGTATAACAAGGTGTTGGAGCGATGCCATTGTGAGGCGCCGCG
>NC_051419.1:3309775-3309909 GCF_015228065.2 Penaeus monodon
TTGTCATGGAGACCCGGCAAGCAGCATGAGCCAGCATGACGCAGCATGAACACAACAATAACTGATGTCTCTCTGCGGAGTCTGGGCGCTCCTCTGTCTTCATCAGCACGGAAATGCGCTGACAACTGCTTTCC
>NC_051419.1:3310266-3310353 GCF_015228065.2 Penaeus monodon
TTTACATCACTCTTTGTTGTGTTATCTTATCACTGTCTTCCCTCAAACTGAACTGCAAATCATTATGGGCGTCAGTGATGTCATCAG
>NC_051419.1:3310435-3310512 GCF_015228065.2 Penaeus monodon
AGTCAATTATCCACACAGATACTGGCATTTTTCCTTTTTTAGATAATGTCACCTTCATCATATCATGTATTATTTTT
>NC_051419.1:3311098-3311215 GCF_015228065.2 Penaeus monodon
CGCTGTGTCCATTTCACGTGCCGCTGCTTTATCCTTATTGCCTTCATTCTCTCCAGCTTCTCAAGATCTTAAAAATACGACCTCCACTTTTCCCTTTATCTTCCTCTTTGTTTATTT
>NC_051419.1:3311689-3311991 GCF_015228065.2 Penaeus monodon
CGAGAGCAAACATCGAGAACAAACACCAAAAACAAACATCCAGCCACAGTCTCTTTCGGAGAGTCGCTGGCAAACAACAAACCTTGGCCTCTCAGATTGGATTTTTAATAATTAATATAAAAATTGTTGATCCCTCCCTTCCTGCGTATACTTGAGTGCACTTATATTATTGCCTCGTTGGTTTAATTAGTGTCCAGATAATTGCCAAATGAAAAATGTAAATGATAAGCAAAATAGGTCAAGCAAATATACGCTCGTGAGGTTGGTTGTGTTTAAAATGAGATGGAATTTTCGTAAGGAGG
>NC_051419.1:3312312-3312814 GCF_015228065.2 Penaeus monodon
CTCTGTGTGCGTGCCCTTTTGTGTTGTGTTTACAGGCAACTCTGCACCAAATGGAGTAGATGTTTTCGTCTGCCTAAAGGCTTAACACAGACCTGCTTTATGGGAGGCCCTTTATGTAGTGAACTCTGGCAATATATCTCCGTAGACTTTAGCCAGGAGAACCTCTGACCTAGCACGGAGATTTATATCAATATATTACCTAAACTTGATCCCTAATCTCTAAACTTATATCCCATCAGAGATATAAATGGGATACACTCTTCTTTTAACCCATGCCTTCTAAATGACCAAATACTACATCCTCTATCGGTATTGCTTAGAGGTGAACGCACTTCAGTATGGACAAATGCACTTACGCAACCACGCGCTTTACCTGCAGCCACACACATCAAATGCAACACCTATATTCTTCCCCTCCCCTCATTCTATCATCATCCCTTTCTATCCCCATTTCTTCCCCTTCCTCTCACCCTTCCTTACCCCAACCTATCCCCCCCCCCCT
>NC_051419.1:3312920-3314198 GCF_015228065.2 Penaeus monodon
CCCTTATCCTCCCCCCCCCACCACACAACCTTCCGGCGGAGAACCTTCACCTCGGCGGCATAACCCCAAAGCCTCTGAGACTGAACAAGAGAGCAAACATCCGGGGCAAAATTTACCCAATATACTTTCCGATATAAAATATTGAGGATCTTGTGATCTATTATATACGGATGAGGGCTCTCGAGATACTAAATCCAGGCCTTTGAATTGCTGCCTGGTAACTCTGGTCGTTTTCTCCTTCTGCACTTTATATAATTCTTATTTTATACGCCGTGTAACAATTTGTTTGTGAATTATAGTAGTGAATTATTGTTACTTCCATTATATTTTCGAAGTTCTTATTATTAGTTACTGTTATGTTTCTTTTCTACGAGATTATTTTCAATATCATTGTATTTAATCCATCAATTGCATTTTTTTAAATACACTTGTTTCACATTAATTATTCTTTCCTCATTCATTATCGCAACTTTCATGATCCTCACATCGTTCATTATGCCTTTCCCTTCCCCCTTTTTATCAGTTATTATTGATCGTCTTCCCTCTGCCCTGTATTAATTATGAACTTCTAGCTCCTGTCTAGTTATTGTTTTAGCGAACAATTATCTTGTTTTGGTTAATTATAAATATCTAGTATCAGTCAGGTTAATATCAAATTCAAATAGTGAATTCTTATGTATTAGACGTTCAAACGCAAATTATAAGCTAGAATTCTGAAATCATTATAATTTCTGCCACTAGTCGATCTCAGTACAAAATGTTCACCTTACTGGGAAGCCAGTGAAATACAATGCTCAGAAGCGGAGACTGAAAATAAAGAAGACCCTTTCATATTGTGCATACTTTTGGTGAATACTATCGCTGTTGCATTAATGAAAATATGTATTTTTTAGGCATCTGTGGTATTGTACGAAAAATGAGCGTCCTTTTTTTCACGGCGGGGAACTAAGTTAGCATTTCAAAAATATACTGGAATAGCACCGTAAACACAGTACCCAGCTTCTTTGTGAGTGTATATAATTTCAAACAGACATCTGTTGTCGACTACCATGAGACTGATAATAAAAAAAAGTTAAATAGTTAAGTGTAGACGCAATTAACTACGGAACATAGCAAATATAGATCTGAATAATGATATGAAACAATCGCCCTGTCACGCTTCCTGGCAAACAATTGGCAACTTGCACAAATAACAAAAACACACTCTAGCAATTTATTACTGAACTGCGCACTTATGACCCAACGCCGGCCTACGCTCTGTCAAGAACATCAAAGGCT
>NC_051419.1:3314372-3314926 GCF_015228065.2 Penaeus monodon
ACGGATCCTACTTTGTTAAGTGGAAGTCCACCTGCTTTAGTTTCTTTCCATGATTCAATATCCTGTCAAATTCCACCAAGAGATGAATGCACACGATCAGAAAATTCATATTTGTTCACAGAGTTGTCTAAGCAACAGGGAAAATGAGACGCAGTGAAATAAACGGATATAAAGATTCAAAGCTTAACAGATAAGTACCTACCATTTTCATAATCTTCTCTTTTCACTCATTCTTTTAGTTAACATTTTTATTCATTTCAATAATGTACTTCAAAATTTCTTTTTAGATAATCCTACTACCTCCAAAGACGATGATACTCCATACTGTAAACAAATATTAGATATGGCAGTTCCTAAAAAATGTCTCTTCACTCTCAAAATAATTCAGAAATGGCTATCCCCTTTATAACAAATATTCTAACAAAAGATATTTGATATTGCTTAGAAGAAAAAAAAATCTTTTTTAAACTAATATCTTAACCTTTAGATCTTGCGTTTTAACCTTTAAGCTGAATAAAAGATTTACCTTTTACAATTTTCTTTTGTGATCTACA
>NC_051419.1:3315314-3315470 GCF_015228065.2 Penaeus monodon
TACCATCGTTGTTCGTATTATTTCTCTAATGCTGCCATTCGTTGTTATTGCAGTTTTACTAACTTATCTGTAATCACTGTTACTGTTGTATCCTTATCAATCAAGAAATCTATTTGGAAAATTGGATCATCTACTTTCCTAAGGAATTCCAACGTA
>NC_051419.1:3315490-3315573 GCF_015228065.2 Penaeus monodon
GTGACGCTTGACTAGACATCTTTAGAAATATAGGGTAAAAAAACTCTTGTGATTTTTATTCAGCCCTTTGATCGCAGAGGTGA
>NC_051419.1:3315597-3315721 GCF_015228065.2 Penaeus monodon
GGCGTTGCTGCTGCCTACTACTATTTTCCATTTTCTAGAATTTTATCTTATAATAGAAATAAGAAATGAAATGTTCTTTGACTTATTCACGCATGTGTATGTGTGTGCTAAATTATGAAAGTGA
>NC_051419.1:3316536-3316949 GCF_015228065.2 Penaeus monodon
ATGTCAAAAGAGTGTACGTGTCCATACCTCATCTCGAGCACCACCATCTCCCTTCCTCTCCTGAAGATAATAACCATTAAACAGAAATTCAGACTCTACTTTTTACATTTTTTATGAACCCCTTGCATATTTTTAGGGCATTTTCATTCAAGTAATTATCTTAATTGTCATTAATATTCACGATCGTTTTAATGGCGTTCGAGAGTTCCGCTTCCGTCTCGCTCTCAACAAAAAGAGTAGATTTAATCGCTTCCTTAATTCTTTACTTTTTCCCTCTCTCTCTCTCTTTCTTCTTTCTTTCTTTCTTTCTTTTTTGTCTTTTCTTCGGTAATTTCTTTTTTTTCGTTTTTCATTTTATTTTTTTTTATTCTTTTCGTCTTTTCTTTGTTCATTTATTTCTTTTTTTCTTTCAT
>NC_051419.1:3317097-3317184 GCF_015228065.2 Penaeus monodon
TCCACCCCTCCTTCGCTTCCTTCCTTCCTTTGTCTCTCCCTCGTTTCCTTATTTACTTCTAAGAGAACAGATGTTATTTCCTCTTTT
>NC_051419.1:3317532-3317715 GCF_015228065.2 Penaeus monodon
CGGAACAAAGAGAGCAGCAGGACCGTCGCGATCGCCCGACCTCTATCAATTAACTGGACTGAAAACTAATCAATCTCATGGCGTCTGGCGAGTCACCGTCTTGATTAAGTAATGTTTACCCTTCCTTTACGCTCGATAAGGCACAGAGGAAGCGATATTTCACCCTTTGCTTGCGTGACTCGC
>NC_051419.1:3318037-3318199 GCF_015228065.2 Penaeus monodon
TTTACCTCCTGCTTATATGCTTTTCCTTATTACTCGACTGTTTTGGCTTCGTACCAGTTCACCTTTTTTTACTAGTTTCTACTGTGATTACCATTACATTCATAATGATCCTCGAGCGAAAAAGAGACACTTGCAAAATACATATATCTATGTGTGTCTATT
>NC_051419.1:3318397-3318568 GCF_015228065.2 Penaeus monodon
ACACCGCTGCTCAAAAACACGAACGAAAACACGAACATTTCGCTTATACTGCCATGTATTAGCAAGCGCATTGAAGGCGATGTATTCTTGGTAAACAGTAGCTGCCTATGTCCGCGTACTTTGCGTCGTACTGTTGTGGGATGCGAGGCGTGGTACGGGTTATGGGTGGGT
>NC_051419.1:3319477-3319717 GCF_015228065.2 Penaeus monodon
TCGTCACAAACAAAGAATTAAGAGAGGAAAATTCTGAACCAAGAAGATGTGAAATGGAGTACTGTTTGGCTGTCGATTTAATCTTTAATCTTAGCCAGCGGATACGTGCACGTCCAGATTCAGTTTCATAGGTTTATTTCACATTCCATATACGCGCACGGGGGAAAAAAAAAACATACACACACTATCCCTTTTAAACAAAAAAATGTCCTTTTGTTCTTAAGTTTGTTCGAAACATGC
>NC_051419.1:3319780-3320016 GCF_015228065.2 Penaeus monodon
ACAAAAGGATTATAACGTTGCAAAGAGAGACACGGGACATGACGTTGTTGCCAACACATGTTCCGTAAAATTTCACAGGAAAAATAAAACTAAACATTTAAATATCCACGATACGCAAACCTGAGGTAACGAAAAGAGCAGGAAAGGTAGAGAAAAGAAAGAAGAAAGAGGAGGGGAAGAGGGGAGGAGAAAGATAGAGGGAAGAAGAGAGGTAAAAAGAGATAGAGGGGGGGAGG
>NC_051419.1:3320147-3320264 GCF_015228065.2 Penaeus monodon
TGAATAGAAAAAGAGAACGCCCTCCCCCTCCTAGCAAGAGAGCGCGAAAGGAGAAACAACGCAGACGCCACACCGCTTGAGGACGAAAAAGCGATCGTGTCCCCGGCAGGCAACTTC
>NC_051419.1:3320314-3320535 GCF_015228065.2 Penaeus monodon
TTACTCTTGGAAAATCATGAAAAATAGAGGAAGGGTAAATATCAAATGCTTATGAAAGTTATTAAGCAAATGGTCAGACTCTCGCCTTTACAATACAAAGGGAAAAAAATAAGCTGGATATTTTCTAAAGTGATGCAAAACTTCATTGCCATTAGGATGATTAGGACTTGTCTCCACGTGACGAGGCCGATGCTCTGGCGATTCTGTTCGCATAGATGAAG
>NC_051419.1:3321104-3321640 GCF_015228065.2 Penaeus monodon
AAATCTTCAATATATCAATCAATCACTTCATCTACATACTCCCATCATATACTTATTCATCTATCCATTCACTAATCAGCAGATACACATTCACTACCCATAACGTACTCACTATTCCTACCCATATAGTGGCACCACTGTTGACAACCTAAACAGCAAGTCATAAGGGAGAGGGTTGAGCCCTTGTTGTAGAGCAGCCGAAGCTCAGAAAGCGTCGGGGAAATCATGTCACTGGAGATGGTTAAAAAAAAGCGAGTGTATATGCTATTTCCATTAACGGATCAGGTGCTGCTTAATAGCTTATTGAGTGTTGATAAAAAATTGGGATTTGATCGATGAGTACTTCAACGTCCTAATTTTGTTTTGGTTGACTCATTCTTATAATTGTTTGATTAATGGAACGTTTATCTGTTAATATAATTGTTTGTTTACATTCCTGTTTGTTGCTTTATATACTTATGCCTTTATTTACCGATTTTTTGTTTATGATAAAGACATAAACTAAAAGCTTTTAATGAATGTCGGTACTATAAGTA
>NC_051419.1:3322425-3322503 GCF_015228065.2 Penaeus monodon
CACTAAACATTTCTATAGTAATATTTGAATTTAATTTTCTGTAAATATTAATTTCCTGGGTGTACATATCACATTGCT
>NC_051419.1:3322616-3323100 GCF_015228065.2 Penaeus monodon
CACACCCCACACACTCTCTCGAAACTGGCTTAGCTAAATTAAGTTGTTTGCATGAAAATGATACGACCCTTTCCTTCTGAACGCCCAAACATGTTGCAAGTTGCAGTAAGAATTCCTGTGAAATGCAGCGTACCTCTAAAAGGCATCAGGACTAAAGAGAGAAGGAATATGATCTTACTTGAATGTTCTATTTACATATACATGTTGCACGAAAGGGGAGTGGTTATTGCATGTTCAATATGAATATCCCTAACCTGCACTTTATTAAATTACACGACCAGTATCGAGGAAATATCAAAATTTCAACATTTCTCGCAAAGTGAAGCGAACGCACTCAAAAGAGGCGTCGAGTTCCTCAGGCACTGGCTTCTCCAATTATTTCTCACCAGCGTTTTCGTCTTTCACCGGATTTTATGAAGTCTTTTCCTGAGCTCATGACCTTTACAGCTTGTGATAGGGGAAGGAAAATACAAAAAGCCATGTG
>NC_051419.1:3324227-3324324 GCF_015228065.2 Penaeus monodon
CCGCCAGCCTCTCGTCGCCACAAAAAGATTAATTGCAACTCGGTGGCGATTAGGGACTAGCCAATCAAGGGCCGCTAAATGAAGGGCTCCCTAATCA
>NC_051419.1:3324361-3324442 GCF_015228065.2 Penaeus monodon
TTGGGTAACAAAGCTTGCGTGATTCGGACAAAGTCGAGCGGATGGTTTCGGACAAGCGAAGGGGTCAAATGAGCGTCTAGT
>NC_051419.1:3325207-3325355 GCF_015228065.2 Penaeus monodon
GTTAAAAAAGATTAAGTATATATTATATATGTGTGTACGGAGCATTTCAACTTTATTATTCATCATAATTGAATATCGCTTTGCATACCACGAGCGTATATTTCAAAATATGGTAATACAGATAATGGAATCAAGAAATCTTTAATGA
>NC_051419.1:3325551-3325791 GCF_015228065.2 Penaeus monodon
AGGAAAAGAATTCTTTAATCATAACAAGAAAGAATAGATCCCGCAGGGTGAGAATAGCCTTTACAGAGTTTATAAGTTTACAGAAGTTAGGAATAGATTTGCAATTATTATAAAAGTTGCTCAGAAAAGGAGGAATATTGGTATGTAAAGCATGCAAGTGCACAGGAAGCAGAGGGATGTATTTAACATTATGAAACAGAACAGAAATAAATGAATAAAAGGGAAAGACACTAAAGTAAG
>NC_051419.1:3325956-3326135 GCF_015228065.2 Penaeus monodon
GGAAAGAATTAGGAAAATTCTGAAAAATAAAGGAACAAACAAAGACAAAATAGCTGAAGACAACTTAGCAAAATCTTCACTTTATCATAATCAAAATCCCTGTCATAAAGCAAAAGGAAATCTCTCTCCTCTAAACGCTTTGTGACTGCCGTGAGGATCGTAACTCAAGGAGGCGAAGA
>NC_051419.1:3327542-3327723 GCF_015228065.2 Penaeus monodon
TGATGTGTGGATAATGCATATCAGTTATATATATATATCACGTGTTTAGATAGATAATAGATGAGTTTAGATGTAAAGGGCGTGTGCGTCAGTTATACAAAGACACCGCACTCTCGCCTCACTCTAAGGTGAATGTCTAAGAATTCGATTCATGACTTCAGAATTAGTCGTCATTTTGTCA
>NC_051419.1:3327873-3328229 GCF_015228065.2 Penaeus monodon
ACGAAGCATTTTCGACCTTACAGTTCAGAAGCATTGGGGTTCGTTTTGCATACCGACAGTTTGTATTTATATTCATATTTCTCAAACAAAAAGGTATATGTTTTTTCCAATTAAATATTCAGTACTCTTTAAACCACGCTAATTAAAGTTTGATTAATTTACTGAAATATTGCAGAATCCCTCCACCCTGCAGACACTTATTAGCCAGAAAATACATATGCATATGTTGCAATATTGAATAATGATAATACGAATTATATTGCAAGGATTCTCTGTATTTTCTGTTGCTCCTCATTCTACGAACTCCGCCTGTGTCCGATTCCCTTCCCTCCTCTCTTATTCTCTCCTTTTATCTT
>NC_051419.1:3328283-3328536 GCF_015228065.2 Penaeus monodon
CCCATTCAAAACTGCAGCGTAATGATGCTAGTTGCTTTTCTCTTGCTTCGCTCTCCTCGTCTCTCCTTTCTGTTCGTCTTCGCTCTGTATCTTATCTTCTTTGTGCTTTATCTCCCTCCTCCTGCTAGTCTTTTTATCTATTTTTCATATGTTTATTCTGTATTGCTTTGTATAATATTTCATTATAGATTCTCTGATATCTTTATTCATTATTTCTTTAATCGCATTTTTTTTTTTTCTAAACGTTCATTCT
>NC_051419.1:3329366-3329437 GCF_015228065.2 Penaeus monodon
TCTCTCTTTTCATTCCTCCTTCTTCTTACTCTTCTGGCTGCCCACCCCCCTTTGCACGGTCTTATTACAGG
>NC_051419.1:3329892-3329964 GCF_015228065.2 Penaeus monodon
GTAGACTCCCCCTGGACCCCTTCACCCCCAATCCCCATCGTAGACTCCCCCTGGACCCTCCCCCCCTGGACC
>NC_051419.1:3330039-3330347 GCF_015228065.2 Penaeus monodon
ATCCCCACCACCCCCCCTTAACCCCCCCCGCCCAGGCCACCCGCTTAAGAACGAGCTAACTATTACGACCTTACGCGAACCATTGAGAGGCGCAAATAACCCTTTATGTAAATTCCGAGTTGTTTTTCTTTGTGGTTGAGAGCCACTTTATAGAATTTTATTGCCTCCGTGCCTAGAGATTCAGTAATTTTCCCTCTAACCCGCTCCTAATAAAATTGGGAACGGAGAAGGCCTCACTGTCTGATTATTTTATTGTTTGAAGTGAAACTTTTTTTTTATCGTGATTTTTCTTTTCTTATATCCGTCGC
>NC_051419.1:3330389-3331413 GCF_015228065.2 Penaeus monodon
GAGGAAGTGTTGTCTCTCCCGCTCCGCAAATAGTCACTTTTCCTTCCTGATTTTCTCTCCTTCCTGTCTCTCTTCCCTCTCTTTCATTCTCTGTTGTCTGTCTCTCTTCCGTTTTTCTTCCCTGTCTCTTTTTCCTTATTTTTCTTGTATCTGGTCCTTTTCCTTTTTTAGTTCATGTTTCCTCCTCTTCCCTTTTCCTTCCTTTTTTCTCTCTTCCCCTTCCTTTTACCTCTGTCTCTTTCCTTTCTTCTCTTTGCCTTTCATCTCCCCTTTCCTCTCCCTTTCTCCCCATTTCCCTCACCCTCCCCTTCCTTTCCTTCTCCCTGTTTCTCCCTTTTTCCTTTCCTCTCTTCCTTCCCACCCACCCCTGTTTCTCCTCACCTTTCCATCCTTCCTGCCTCCTTCCCTCTCTCCCTCTTTATTCTCCTCCCCTTCTCCTCCTCCCTAATCGTCTTCCTCTTTCTTTCCGCCTCTCATTCGTCCTTCTCCCCCCTATTTCTCTCCTTCTCTTCCCCTTCCCTCTCTCTCTCTCCATCCTCCTCCCATTCCCTCTCCCCTTCTTCATCTTCCTCCCCTTCTCCTCCTCCCTAATCATCTTCCTCTTTCATTCCGCCTCTCATTGGTCCCTTGGTGAATCGGCAACGACCTTGTAGGCCCCTTGGCACTGGCACTTCCCTCGGCCCTTTGTGTACCCTCGGTCCGTCTGTACATTTCCCTCTTTCACTCTTTGTAAGCTGCCTTTCTCTTGCTGTGTTTCTCTACTCTTCTTCCCCTTTTCTTTTCTCTCTCTTTCCCCGCCTCTCTTTTTCTCTGGCTTTATCTTCCATCTTTCCGCCGTCTTCTCTCCTCTCTCTCTCTCTCTCTCTGTCTTTCCTCTCCTCCTATTTCCGTCTCTTTGCCTCTCTCCTCCTCTACCCTCTCCTTGCTCTCCCTTTCTTTACTCTCTCTCTCTCTCTTTCGCCTCACCTTTCTCCCCCTTTACCCTCCCCCTATTCGCCTTACTTCATCCATCCATCTTTCATTT
>NC_051419.1:3331512-3332199 GCF_015228065.2 Penaeus monodon
AAAGTCCGTCTCTCTTATGTATTTCGATATGAAATTGAGGGTTCGGATCACCTGCTTTGCCGTGCAATTGACATCATGAATACTAAACGCGGCGTTTTATTGGCATTCGATCCTTTAGTCCGATGTATTTTTGTCTCTTTGGTATACGGTGTCTGATACGAATCCTTTAACGGTGCGTCAGAGTGTAACAGTAAGTGTCGGAGTGTCAAGCTGAGTGTCAGAGTGTTATAGTGCAAGAGGTAGAGTGTCAGAGTGTCAAGGTGAGTGTCATGGTGCAAAAGAGTGTCAAGCTGAGTGTCATTGTGCAGGAGAGTCAGAGTGTCAGAGTATCATGGTGCAAGAGTCTCAGAGGCCAGACTGGAAAGCTGAATGTCAGAATACCAAACTAAGCGCCATGGTGCAACAGTGTCAGAATGTCGAAGTGCCAAGCTGAGTGATATGATCCAAGAGTGTCAGAAGGCCATAGAGCTAGTGTCAGAATGCCAGATTTCCAGAACACTAGAGATCATAGGGTGTCAGAATGCCAGGTTTCCAGCCTACCAAACTGACACAGCGTACTCGTACCAGAGTGCCAGGATACCAGACTGTCAGAAATCCAGAATTCCAATATATCAAAGTGCCAGGCTGACACAGTGCCACAGGGCCAGCGTCCATAGTCGCTTCATTGAGGAACATTACTATCCTAAA
>NC_051419.1:3332250-3332552 GCF_015228065.2 Penaeus monodon
AAAAAATACGTATTGCAAATATTTTTATTACTGTCATTGGCATAAAAATCAGCAATAGCAATTCAAAGTAGTAGTTATAGTAGCAGTAGCCTATTTCTTATCACAGTTATTAGCATCCACATTTTTATGGTTAATTGTCTCGACATTAATACCTGAACTGTTCTTTAAAGCCTATTAGAACCTCTTCTAGTTTTATTGCCCCTATCACTTTATTTATAACATATTTTCTCTATTTTAGCACACATTTTAAAAAATATTATCTCGTTTTTCATAATGAATAAAGGATGTTTTGTCTACATTTC
>NC_051419.1:3333010-3333243 GCF_015228065.2 Penaeus monodon
TCTTCCTCTTTTTCCCCTCTCTCCTTCTCACAAGACTCTCTCTCTCTTCCCCTCACTCTCCCCTTCTCCTCGCTCCCCTTCTTTAATTCCCTTTTATCGATCAACTCATGTTTTCCTTCCCTTTATCCGTAACTTGCCTCCCCAGCATCTCCTCGCCGCCTCCAAGTACCAGCTTATCTTATCTTATCTCGGTGATTCTCTTCGAAGGTGGATCGCCTTCGGGTCGAGGCAGG
>NC_051419.1:3334359-3334620 GCF_015228065.2 Penaeus monodon
ACAATAGTGGTAAGTGAAGCTTTTGATAAACAACAATTTTTCGCTTTGATAACAACCCCCGCTCCAGGAACACCCGCAGAGGCGAGCCATGTTGATGTTCTCTAATACAACGTACTTAGCTCAGTCGTTAGGAGCAAATAGTTTTTGTTAATTAATGAAATCTTTTTGCTCTTCTTAAGAGGATGCGGTTTTGAGAGGAGGGGGAAATTAAGGAAATGAAAAGCATGATGGTTTTTGTTAATATGAAAAAGGTATTTCATT
>NC_051419.1:3335154-3335302 GCF_015228065.2 Penaeus monodon
TCAACGATAACTCTATAGACGGATATGGTATCGATCTCCACCGTCGGCGTTGAGGACACGTGTCCCTTAGTGATGCCCAGGCACTCGAACAAAGAGTCAGGCACAACGAAACCCAGAAAGGATGAGACACTAGAGGATGAAAGAGAGG
>NC_051419.1:3335709-3336065 GCF_015228065.2 Penaeus monodon
GATCGGAAAATTATACCAAAACAGGAAGAGATTTAGACCGATTTGCTGCTCATTATCCCCGCTCAGCCTCTCCCATAAACACAATGCCATAGAGAAGGTAATTAAGTGTTAATCGCCAGCGAGGCACAATCACGCGTCCATAGGATTAGCTTTAATCCGACAGATTAGTTAATCCAGAATTAGATAAAGATTGGGTAACGCTGACCCATTTCGCGTTTCAAAATAAGATGGGTGTTTTGCGTTGCATCTTTTGTGTAATGGGGGTTTATCTGTTTGTCTACGTGTTTGTATATCTATTTGTTCATCTTGTATCGAGGTGGAGATGTTGCTTGCCAGCTGGGTACATGTACACATAA
>NC_051419.1:3336193-3336615 GCF_015228065.2 Penaeus monodon
GTATACCCATATACACGACGCTAGTTATGTATTTCATACCAAATCGGCTCATGCAAGCAAAGCTGAGACCATCATCCATGCAAATTAAAAGAGCAAGCAACGGCCATTACGGAACCTGCATCACAGCCGTTCTGTTGCATGTTTCTAAGCCTTTTGCAAGTGGAAATAATACGGAGAACCCAACACTTTCCCATAAAAGACCCCATGATAAATTCTGCCAAAGGAGGCTAGAATGTGTCGAAAGCACTATATTGCCTCGAGCTGCTCACTCTTTTCCCATTTCCTCTTTATTCCGTCTTAAAACACTTCCTCTTTTCCTATCCCTTACCCCTCCCCCCCCACACACACACACCACCAGCACTACCCCCGTAAGCCTTTCAACACTATCTGCAGTCCTTCCTCGCCATAATTTCTGCTCGGAA
>NC_051419.1:3336648-3336761 GCF_015228065.2 Penaeus monodon
CTATTCTTATTCGTCTCAATCTTTCACAATCTTCTTCCTACTCCTCTTCCCCAGTTGTCGTTCCTCTTCTTTCTAAATACTCTAAGTACTCTATTTCGTCTTTCAGCAAACTT
>NC_051419.1:3337863-3338148 GCF_015228065.2 Penaeus monodon
TCCACCTAATGACACCCATAAAGAAAAAATAAATAGAACCGATACCTCATAACGCCATAACTTCCCTTCAGAAAATCCTCTCGCTATTGATATTTTCCTAAACCGGTTCTCCGCTTATGAACATGTACCGATTCATCAGCGGGATAAATGTTGCAGCCCTGAGGTGTGCAATCATGACTGCAATGAGAGAGAGAGTTCTAATTAATACCTGTAGCATAAGGTTAGTGGAGAGAAGGCTTGGGCAAGGATTAGATTATTTCTCGAGTTGATTATCGGCTCCGTTGT
>NC_051419.1:3339831-3340065 GCF_015228065.2 Penaeus monodon
ACTTTCCCAACAAACTCACACGCAAAACTCCCGGCACCGCTTCTCCCGAAGGCACACAAACAGCAAAAAGGCTTCCCGAGTCCTTAATGAAATACCGATCCTCTTATTCCACCAACAAGGAGCTAACTGCCTAATGATGCTCCTTAATTACCCGCCCTATTTCATTAGCGACGAGAAAATGAGCCTGGCAATTCGGTATCACTTAATTAGCATATTAAAGTTTCGTCTTGAAGT
>NC_051419.1:3340382-3340456 GCF_015228065.2 Penaeus monodon
TGCCACGATGTCATTAAGGTCCTCAGCGCTGACTCCCACTAGAATGACTTCATTACGGACATCTCGGACTTCGA
>NC_051419.1:3340505-3340576 GCF_015228065.2 Penaeus monodon
AGCGTCTGACTTCCTCTGGTATTCCAAGAATTTGAAGCAATTATTTTCTTCGTGAGATTTTGATTTCGTCC
>NC_051419.1:3340615-3340756 GCF_015228065.2 Penaeus monodon
ACGGTCTCTCTTATTGTTCTTTTTATCACTCGTATTCTCAAAGTCTTTCGTTCTATGTTCTTTTGGTTTATATTATCCTTTTTTTTACTTTTTCCCCTATCCCACGCTTACTCTCTTACTCGTAATCGCCCCCCCCCTCTC
>NC_051419.1:3340994-3341243 GCF_015228065.2 Penaeus monodon
CGTTTTTTCTCACCTTGATTCCCACATAAAGAAAAGAAACAAATATGGAGAGGTTTCCAGCTTCCTAACATAGGCGGAAGTGAGGTCAAAAGTCTTAAAGTCTCGAGTCAGGTCACGTAAGGTGATTGCAGAATGGATGGTTCAGTCGCCGAGAGATTTCGTTATTTCTTTTTTTTTTCCTTTTTTATGTGTGGGGGAAGGCTTCTTTTCCTAACTTATTTTTTGTTTGTCTGTTTGTGTATTCTTTAT
>NC_051419.1:3341475-3341904 GCF_015228065.2 Penaeus monodon
TTTTTTTTTTCCTTCTCATTTTCATTATTTTCATTAAACTTATTTACGTTTACGTTTATAGATTTTCTCTATTTATCTATCTATTGTTATCATTATCATCTTACTCATTTATTTTTTTCTTTTTTCCTCTTCTTTTCACCTCTCAGTATTTTTATTCATTTATCTAGCTATATTCCTTTTATTCATGTTTATCCAATTATTTATCTATTTATCTATCAACATCATTATTCTTTTCTACTTAAAAAAAAAAAGAAATCTAGCTCCGTTTCTGCTTTCGCTTTTACGTCCTGTGTTATCAGAAGGAAAATAGAAGAAGAATGTATAGGATAACAGAACTAATATATTTGCATAAAAAAAGAAAAAAAAATCGAGCATCGCTGTGAGACGAGGGAAAGTTGAATATTTATGAAACTGATTTGTTTTTTTGAG
>NC_051419.1:3342173-3342313 GCF_015228065.2 Penaeus monodon
CAAGCGTTTTCCACGAACTACGACGAGAAGATATCCGAAAAGGCCCCACAAAAGGGCTAGTCGACAAGGCCAAGGCGTAGGGAGAGCCAGTTAGGAGGAGGTGGAGTGCCAGCCGCGTGCAGGACAGACCGGCACAGAGA
>NC_051419.1:3342356-3342847 GCF_015228065.2 Penaeus monodon
CCGACCCCGAGATAAGATAAGAACTTGAGGGTAAATTAAGATTGATGGGGTATATCTCTCAGAGGTTTAACTTATCTGGCAACTTTACTGTGTGGAAGTTGTGCGAGACGGAGTCGAGAGACTTTACTTTTCGGAATTACATTTCAACTCAAGTCGAGACTCAAGTTCCTTCTTTCTGGGAAAAAATAGGGGGCGGGGCGTATGGCACCGGTAAGGCAGCGACCCCGGGGTTAAATAAACTTTAATCTTTGGGGTTTAATCAAACGAAGGGAAAGGCGGAGAAGTGGGCATTATCATCTTGATAAACGGCACGACACGCCGGGCAAAAGAGATGATCACCCTCTCCTGATGGCTGCAATTAAACTGTCAGGAATGGTAATTCAACCTCATAACATGGATCATTCGTCTTTATATGATGATGAAGTGCACTAATGAGATCGCCGGGTCGAGGGGGGCGGGGGGAGAAAGAGGGGGTTGAGTGGGGGGGAGTG
>NC_051419.1:3342986-3343094 GCF_015228065.2 Penaeus monodon
TGGTTTGGGTGGGGGGTAGGAGGGGGGGGGAAGAGGCCTTCCGTATACTGTGTGCCAAGAGAAGGAGGGGGGGGCGTGTCGGGTTTCTGTCGCTCTGGAAAATGAGGG
>NC_051419.1:3343416-3343742 GCF_015228065.2 Penaeus monodon
ACAGTGCATTAAATACACAAAACGTAAGAAAAGTTTTGCAATGACTTGACTCGTAAACTGCGTAAAGTGAGTGAAGACATTTAATGATTTGGAAAATAAACGAAATATTGCTGAGAAAAATCAATCAACTAATTCATATATTTTTGAATGAGTTTCTAAGTATCGGAAAATATCATTTCTTCAAAGTTTGTGCTTAAAAGTGGACATAAATTAGGTATGGGCATTTTAACATTGATTGGACGGAGTGTGTTTTGACAGGATTCACTTTGGGTGAGTACAGCTGTTTGGGTCCTGTTTTCTGTTTTCATATCTCTCCTTATCCAAAC
>NC_051419.1:3344105-3344289 GCF_015228065.2 Penaeus monodon
CCTCTTTAGCTCGACTACCCACGCGAGGTCCTCGGCGTCCAAGGCAAATTATTCACGAGTCTCCGGAACGCCGTGGCCCAACGCGGAGAGAACAAGTTACGGACACGTTCGAACAACTTTTGACGTGCTAACTTCTCGCGGCCAAAGGAATTCGACGGCGTCTCTCCAGGAAAGGGGGAAGCAG
>NC_051419.1:3344597-3345039 GCF_015228065.2 Penaeus monodon
CGCGTATTGGCGCCCACTCACTGGCGAATATATTGAGGAAAAACTCGTTCTTCTTGTAAATTCTTGAGAAATAAGCACGCGGAGTTTGATCAGGACAAATGCCCGGGGGCAAAAGCAACCTGGAGCAGTCAACAACATTTGCTTGCTTGGGTCTGCATAAAATAGTATGGAATCGTCCAACAAAATTTAGCTTAGTGCTGTACTAGTGATATTTAGTATTCTAAACCCTTGGATGATATAATCTTATATGGCCTACGTACACAGAGTATATACTCTCCAGGAGCGTAGGTATTGTGATGCTATTAGCTGTGCGATATTCATATGCAACCTTTAATGGTATTAGGAATGCGGTCAGAGACAAAGACATGTATTAGTAGCACTGCCATTGTAATAATGATAATTGTCATAAAGCACCTATGCCAAAAAATAGACGAATAGAAAC
>NC_051419.1:3345623-3345920 GCF_015228065.2 Penaeus monodon
CTAAAATGCAGATCGCCGGTCTTAGCTTTCGATCCGAAGATACCACGGTGGCGACCTCCATATCCCTAAGCTCCATATCCTGAGTTTCTTACATGCGTGAAGGAACTTTACGAAGGAAGTCAGGGAGACGCGTAAAGGAATGGCCTGCCTTAAGCCTGTTCTGGTTAATGCTTTCATATTATTTTATTTCGTCTATATTTTTATTCTATAGACTTTTATGCGTCTATATTCTCTAACTTATTTCGTCTGCTGATCTGTATATTGGTTTAGTTATCTGTCTACCCGATCTTCTCAATG
>NC_051419.1:3346551-3346826 GCF_015228065.2 Penaeus monodon
TACGGAGCCAACACATTTTTCTCAAGTCGCCTTTTTTTCCACTCCGTCGCAGCCTCTTCACTCTAGACAAACATGGCTCCTCACAGACTCAGGAAGCCTCATGTTGACCTCACAGCCCATTAGCGTCACCCCTTGGACCTCACAAGCCACAGATTCCCTCATATAAAAGGGTTTCCTTTCCTCTGCCCTGGCAAGAAATCCGAAACTGGCAACCCTCTCGTAGCGACAGACCCCGAGGAATGACGCAATAAAGTATTCGTGTTCTTTAGCTCTCA
>NC_051419.1:3346992-3347139 GCF_015228065.2 Penaeus monodon
ATAGTCTTATTCTCATTCTTTTAGGCTGAACTTTTTCGTTCTTCCTCTTTTCCTCATTTTATCCGATTTGACCTTTTTACTTTCACCCCTAAGTTGTTATTCTTCCGGTTCTCAATTTTTCGCCCTCACCCTTTCAGTTTCAGTTTT
>NC_051419.1:3347283-3347650 GCF_015228065.2 Penaeus monodon
CGGGCTCCACCTAGCCCCTTTCTTTCTCCTGTCACCCTGCGTCCTCATACTTTGGCCCTCACACTTGCTTCCACATCCTTTTACTCTCACTCTTTTATTCTCATACTTACTCCTCCATCCTTTCAACCTCTTCCCTTTATCTTCACCCTTTCTCTTTCGCCATTTTCACCCTTCCCCCTCACCCCTTCGCCTTCACCCTGCGCCTCACCCTTTGGTTCCTGTCATTCCGCATTCCACTGTCACCCTTTCCTTTCCCTATGCATGGTGTTATCTTCCCTTCCTCTCAATATGCATTCTCTCCTGGTTTCTTTGCTCTAGTCCCGGAGAGACAGGTCTACAGCTATGCGTTCATTAACATGCATACATG
>NC_051419.1:3348630-3348897 GCF_015228065.2 Penaeus monodon
AAATAAAGTATTAAATAAAGTGGCGGTTGCCTGACTGGAGAAAAGCCCCACATCTTACCTTAAGCGCCTCACAGCCTCACCTCATCTTTAACTCACCTGTGGAAGAAAATAAGTGTTAGCTCCTTTCTAGATAAATTTTGCTTGTGAAATAAGGGCCGTAATATGCATATTGCGCAAGCATAGTAAATCATGTTACGCTCTCATCCTTCCCTCCTCTTCACACTTTTCCTCTCATCCTTTCGCTCTTCCCCCTTCCGCTCCACCCAT
>NC_051419.1:3349206-3349469 GCF_015228065.2 Penaeus monodon
AAGTCCGTCAGCGCAAATATAAAAACGCATTAAAAAGACACGCAACTAAACAAATAAAAGGCTTTTGTGACCTAATCCCCATGACCTGTAGTCCTTCGCTAACGAGTCCTCTCTGCATAAAAATAGTACTGGAAGAGGAGGAGGACGTTGGCCTCATATAATAGCAAGCATAACGTGTCCTGGAACGTCGCCTTAGAATGTTTTGCTGCTCGTGTGTGTTTAGAGAGGCGCCCTGTATTATATGTTATTGCGTCATGCATTAA
>NC_051419.1:3350230-3350549 GCF_015228065.2 Penaeus monodon
AACACACACATGTTTGTGCGAGTGTGCGTTTGTCTATATGCACAACTCGATGTGTGGATCAACGAGAGAGCGAGTGAGGACGAGATGCCCAGGTTAAAAATCCTTCCGCGACCGCTGGGAAAATCCCCGCGCGCCTCGCCGTCTCCCGGTTTTCCTTGGAGCCGGCCGAGAAGACCGTGTTTGTTGGTCATGCCCCTCACGGCAGCTCCTCGCGCACAGCTTACCGATCTTAGCACCAGAGGAAATCTTTATAAAGCCGTGGCATTTACAAACTTTTTTTTTTAGCAGCATACAGAATTTTCGCTCTCGTGCAGACTCC
>NC_051419.1:3350631-3350770 GCF_015228065.2 Penaeus monodon
CCACTCCCGACTTACAAATACCCAATCACCGAGATTTTCACGAAGGAAAACTTTGCCGGCTGAAATGTTGGCCTTTTTTTTCGAAAAAGATGCACTAAGAGATTCCAGTTCTCGACGTGCTTGAGGTAAAGATAAGTAA
>NC_051419.1:3350850-3351038 GCF_015228065.2 Penaeus monodon
TCTTTGAGACGCTGGATGAAACGCAGAGGTTAAACCAGATTCGGTCGTGGCAGTGAAGGCATGTAATAAGGCAAATGTGATAAGGAAAAAGGAATTATATGTGGTTGCTTGCACTTGTTTATGTATGTGTCCTTATTCGGATGTTCTAGCTTTTACTCTTTATCCCCTTCCTCTCTCTCCCTTTTCAT
>NC_051419.1:3351350-3351505 GCF_015228065.2 Penaeus monodon
TTTCCTTCTGTTTCTGACCTTGTTTATCTTGTTTTAATTGGTTAGCTTCCCAGACCTTCGCTCAACCAAAGTTTTACACAACCAAGCGTCAAACAGTACCCATCTTTTCTATAACTTGACCGAGGGGAAACTTCACAAATGTATGTATATATATG
>NC_051419.1:3351678-3352002 GCF_015228065.2 Penaeus monodon
AACCATAGATTTTTTTTTTCTTTTTTTACGTACTATCTCTTGTGTGCTGGAAATGTATTAGCTCTTAGGTTTTTTTACTTTTACTTGTTATTTTCATGCTCTTACCTTGATTAATTGCTATTCTCTAATACAAATTATTTCCAGAAGCTTTGTTGTTGTTTAAAATTATACAGAATTTTTAATTATGCAAAATAGCGCTAATATTTTGGTAATAACTAATGCCTGGTATGATATTTGTATATTCGTAAAATGAAACATGCTTTGATATATATATCTATGTGTGACTTTTTCCATCAGCATATGGGACAGGAAGAGAGGGAATTA
>NC_051419.1:3352089-3352247 GCF_015228065.2 Penaeus monodon
CACACAGTCATACAGACAAACTAACATTCAGGAATCTGTAATAAATATTTTTTTTCCTTTTACTCTACGTCCATATAACTCACGTAAAGACAAAAACCCAATAGTGGATCACGTTTTTTTTCCGCAGTATTGCCCTTGCTTTCTAACTCTTGTGAAGA
>NC_051419.1:3352743-3352935 GCF_015228065.2 Penaeus monodon
CGAAATGTAAAGCGGATTTGTACGAAAAAAAAAAAAAACTTTTCAAGAGGACAGGATGATCAAGGGAAGCGATGGCGGTGCATTTCGCTTTGTTTTGACTTTTCAAGAGATTAATGAAAAGTCAGACGAATTGATCAAATGTCACAGAGACTGAAGACTAATTTCTGATCCGCGATACTCTTTGACATATTG
>NC_051419.1:3353440-3353657 GCF_015228065.2 Penaeus monodon
CAACCTTATTATTATATATCCCGCACTCCATCTGGTTCTCAGCCCTTGCCCTGCCATGTCTCTCTCCAGTACATACGTCCAACTGACTGACTATTTCTCCTTTAGCTGCCTTCTGCTCTTTATCTTTACCCTGAAACTCATACTTTATATCTGGTCGTTATCTTAAATACTTATTGCTTATTACTTATTTATTTTTGACTGATCTTATTCTGTATTT
>NC_051419.1:3353772-3354714 GCF_015228065.2 Penaeus monodon
TTTTAATCTTATTTTCTCATGTCACTCTGATCTATACATGCTGTAATTCCTGGTTAGATGAATGATAAAATACTTTACTGCGAAGATAAAGTGACTGATAAATTAACGTCTGATAAATTATTTTCTTTTCGTGCTAAGGTTGAGTTACTCTTCCTTTTAGATACATATATAGACCGTTTTCATGACAGATCATTAAAAATATATATCCAACCTAGTTAGGTTCCTTGCTTTGCCGGATGGTGCAGTCTGTGTTGATTATTAATTGTATATCTTTACATATCACTGCCTTATATTTCTGTTTTCGATTCATTTCTGTAAAACGCTTCTCTATTTTCTTCCTTACTCTGAAGTTTATTTTGTTCTCAATTCGTTATTGGCATTCTTATCTTACACTGTAATTCCCTTCGACACAAATATTGTTAAAATAACTCCCACCAATGTATTTTACTGCATTCCCTAAACGCCTTTGTTATTAATGATACGAATAACATCATTTTATTAAATTCCTAAGTGTCTTTGTTATACATGATATGAATCGGTCTCAGTTTCTCTCTAAAAACCCTTGTTATATATGGATGACACGACTGAAGAAATTTCCTAAGCACCTTCGTTATACATGATATGAATGATATGAAAGGAGATTCTGATCAAAATTTTATCACTCATAATGTATTCCAAAGGTTACTCTGCCTCTTGCATAAATTTATTCTAAATCTCTTATACAGCAGCTACTTCCCTTTCGTTTCAACATAACACTTAAGACACGTAAATCCACGGGATCAAATGCTTTCTCGTGTATTAAAAATGCATGTGGACACGGGGACACAGAGAGAAGGGGGAGAGACAGACAATCAGATTAGAAGGAGGGAACAGAGGACAGGATATGGGGTGAACAAGAGAGATAAGGGCAATGTGGTGATGGGGGAGGAGAAATTGAGTTGA
>NC_051419.1:3354812-3355249 GCF_015228065.2 Penaeus monodon
ATCATCAAACAGTGATTTCACGTTGCAAAACGATCCTCCTCTGATACAATCCCTAAGACAAGGCACATCCTTCGTGAACACAGGCCCTCCTCCTTCACAGAACCTCTCCCGTACGTAGGATGAGCGGAAAATCCTATGATAATCCCTCTAGTCAAGCTGGATAGAGGATGCGCCATGATCGCAGTTTTGCGACTGATAAACGTCACAGCCAGCACGCACTCCAGCCAAATTATTGTTTGACATAAAGCTAGACTGACGCAGCGAATGGCATCATTAACGGGGATAATTACCTAATGGCATTATCTATCACAAAGGTTGATAGGTCGTGTTGTCTCACTTAATTTCTTTTCGCCCCGCTGCTTACATGGATTTCCTGCTACACGCAATGCACACTCATCCCAACGCAGATATCTGCAATTAACTATATTGACAGATTG
>NC_051419.1:3355658-3358589 GCF_015228065.2 Penaeus monodon
GATGAGAAAGAGACAGACAGACAGACAGATCATTTCTCCTTCCCACTACCCTAGAAACCAACCCCACCAAGAACGAATAACAACGAAACCCAAATAAGCATCCCTCACGTAATCTCTCAAAACAAAACAAACAGCGCCTAGACTCGCTAAAACAAGGACGCCCCCCCCCCCCCCCACGGCCGCCACACACAAACAGCCTTCCCTTCGAAAACACGCTATTTACTCGTCCTCGAGCGCCGATGGTCACCCTCGAGCATCCGGCACAACACCTCCGGATAAGTGGACGCCCATCAATCTCCCTTCCTCTCCTTTGTGTCCTGTCTGACGTCAGTATTATTGACATCAATGTTAGCGTTTGACGTCAACATTCGCGCCTGAAGTCTTATTCGCGGCTGGCGCCAATATTCGCGTGAGACGTTAATATTCGATTTTGACATCAAAATCAGTATTTGACGTCAGCATCCGTGCCTGAAGTCAGTATTCGCGGCTGACTCCAATATCCGCGACTGACGTCAGTATTCGTGACTGACGTCAATATTTGTGCCTGATATCAATACCCTCGCCTGACGTCATTATTCGCACCTAATATCAATATTCGCGTCTGATATCAATAATTGCTTCTGGCGTCAGTATTCGTGCCTGACGTCAATATTCGCGCTTGACAATAATCGTGCCCTACATCAAAATTCACGCCTTTTATCGACATTCGCGCCTTCTATCACATCACGCTATCAACCTCGCGGCTTTATCACATCGCGCCTTCTATCAAATCACGCTTTTATCATATCACGCCTTTTCACTTCCGGCTTATCAATATCGCGCCTTTTGCAACCGCGCCTTATCAACATTCCGCCTTACAACTTCCGCCTTTTATCACTTTCGCGCCTTTTATCACTTCGGCTTCATCAATTTCGCGTTTTATCAACATTCGCGCTCATACATATTGTGCTTTTGTCAACTTCGCGCCTTCTCAACTATTTGCACTTCTCACATTCGCGCTTTATACATTCGCGCCTTTTATCAAACATTCGGCTTTATCAGTATTCGACGTTTCAACATTCGGCCTTCATCAACATTCGCGGCTTTATCAACTTCGCGCTTCATCAACTTCCGCTCGTTCAGTCATCGGCCTTATCAACATCCGGCCTGTAACAAACACTCGCCTTTTCACTCGCCTTCATGACTTCGCGCCCTATATCAACTTTCGCGCCTTTCATCAACATTCGCCTTTGCATCATATTCGCGCCTGCATCAAATTCGCGCCTTACATACATCTCGCCTTTCATAACATTCGTGCCTTTTATCAACATTCGCGCCTTTTATCAACATTCGCACCTTTCATCAACATTCGCGCCTTTATCAACATTCGCGCCTTTTATCAATATTCGCGCCTTTTATCTACATTCGCTCCTTTCATCAACATTCACGCCTTTCATCAACATTCGCGCCTTTCATCAACATTCGAGCCTTTCATCAACATTCGCGCCTTTCATCAACATTCGCGGCTTTCCTCAACATTCGAGCCTTTTATCAACATTCGCGCCTTTTATCAACATTCGCGCCTTTCATCAACATTCGCGCCTTTCATCAACATTCGCACCTTTCATCAGCATTCGCGCCTTTCATTAAATTCGCGCCTTTCATCAACATTCTCGCCTTTCATCAGCATTCGCGCCTTTCATCAACATTCGTGCCTTTTATCAACATTCACGCCTTTCATCAACATTCGCGCCTTTCATCAACATTCGTGCCTTTCATCAACATTCGCGCCTTTCATCAACATTCGCGCCTTTCATCAACATTCGCATCTTTCATCAGCATTCGCGCCTTTCATCAACATTCGCGCCTTTCATCAATTTTCGCGCCTTTCATCAACATTCGCGCCTTTCATCAACATTCGCGCCTTTCATCAACATTCGCGCCTTTCATCAACATCCGCGCCTTTCATCAACATCCGCGCCTTTCATCAACATTCGCGCCTTTCATCAACATTCGCGCCTTTCATCAACATCCGCGCCTTTCATCAACATCCGCGCCTTTCATCAACATTCGCGCCTTTCATCAATTTTCGCGCCTTTCATCAACATTCGCGCCTTTCATCAACATTCGCGCCTGTCATCAACATTCGCGCTTTTCATCAGCATTCGCGCCTTTCATCAACATTCGCGCCTTTCATCAACATTCGCGCCAATAAGCCAATTATCCGCCAGTCTCTCGTCGCCAAAAGCAGCTCATCGCACAAGCAGCTTCCGCCGGGACACCATAAGGCTCATTATGCTCACGATTCGCTCACCATTTTCGCCTTATTGTTTTGTCTTCAAGGAGGATGTATGTTTAGTTCCTTGGTTTATCGTTTCTGTTTGTGTGTTTGTTTGTTTGTGTTTTTTGTTATTTTTCTTTTCCTTTGTTTGTTTTTATTTGTTTTTTGGGGTTTTTTTCCATATATTTGTTTTTTCTTTTACTTTGTTTGTTTCCTTAAGTTTTCTTTTGTTTTCTTGATTTTTTTTGTTTTTTTGTTTTCTTCTTACTTATTTCTTTGCTTTTCCTTTTCTTTTCTTCTCTTGTTTCTCTTCTTCTCGTTCGTTTTTCTTGTCTTTTCTTTATTTAATTGTTTGTTTTCTTATCTTTTCTGATCTTCTTACTGTTTTCTTCATATTTTTTAGCTTGTTTATTTTCTTATTTTCTTATCTGATTTATCTTCCTTTTTCTTATTTAGTCGTTTCTTTCTGTATCTTCTTCCTTGTTTGTTTTCTTATTTTCTCATCTTCCTACTAATATCTTTAGTTTTCCTTTCTTTTCTTATCTTGTTTGTTTTCTCAATTAATCTTATCTTTTTACTTGAATGACGTCGTTCCTTCAGATACCTATCTTGGCTTTGTTAATTATATCCTCTTGATATAAGAAGAAATGAAAGTGAAAGGCTTTTCTTAA
>NC_051419.1:3358937-3359149 GCF_015228065.2 Penaeus monodon
CCTTATTTTCCCAAATCGCAACTCATGTTGCAAAAACTGCATCCCATGCAACTCTAACCCCCCCCAAACGAAAACCGCATTAATGAGGACAATGCAGAGTAATCCTTGAGAAAGAAGTTAGAAAAAAAATCTTTCCGGTGAGTCTGTCTGTCAGGAAAACAACTTTGGATTTCGTTCGTTATTTCGTCTGGCTGAGAAACCTACGTTGAGCC
>NC_051419.1:3359216-3359632 GCF_015228065.2 Penaeus monodon
CAGAAAATAGTCCCCTTCATAAATACGTAACACGCAGCAAACTTAAAAAAAAAAAAAAAATCACTCCCGCAACGCTTTTTACACGCTCAGTAAAGCAAATGATGTCAAGTCAAACGTCCGAAGCATTCACCTCACACCCGCACTGAAGTCAAGAACATCAAACAAACTCCTGTAATTAATGGATGTCACCCGTAACACATTATCCGTAGAGGAATTATCCGCTAAACATACACACATCCCTGGTATCATGACTATGCGTATCGTATAGGCTTATGTGACCTACATTATTTAAGTGCGTTCTCGTTTAGTGTAGTGAACACATTTCGCGTGAAATTTGTTTTTCGTGTCAAAATGTAAACTACACTGGACTACATAACCAATTTTGTAAACTGTACAATGAAATTTCAGGTCACAGT
>NC_051419.1:3359742-3359994 GCF_015228065.2 Penaeus monodon
GCGAAAAATCCGCTAGATTCAGTGGATTTAGCCTTCAATCTGCGGAATATTCAAGCCTCTAGTGGCCAATGGTAAATCTAGCGTATTTTCAATGAATTTGGCGGTAACTCTGGCAGTTTAAAAAATTATTGACACTGCTGGAATAATGAAAGTGGACTGTACAGCATAGTACACAGAAAGTAGGTATATTTACACATGTAAGTATGTAGCATTAATTGGTGTCTTACTTGAAAATAATAATTTTAGGAAAAC
>NC_051419.1:3360586-3360787 GCF_015228065.2 Penaeus monodon
TTGGCAATTCCTGGAAAATATTTGCATAAATATTTTTGCAAGACAAGCAACAAAACCTTCCCGAGTTTTGTTTTGCTTTTTTTTTAAGCTCACGTCTGACATTTGCTCGTGGATTTTCAAGTCTAATTCTGTGTATCGGTACAACAGGCACGGGTTGCCAACACAAACATGTTTTGGTGGTCCTCGGGCCATGTCGAAGGG
>NC_051419.1:3361325-3361537 GCF_015228065.2 Penaeus monodon
TGGAGTAAATCTGCCGGAGTTGGTTTAGAGGCGTAAGCTTCAGGAGGAAAATTTCCGGTACACCATCATCTTTATACATTTTCTTTTTATCATTATACATTCTTAAAGTTTTAATCAAAAGGAGTAAATGTAATCTGTCTAGAAAATTTTTACAGGGATGCATCACGAAGGAGAGTATTCTGTGGTTTCGACATGAAAAAACGAGAATAAAC
>NC_051419.1:3361799-3362456 GCF_015228065.2 Penaeus monodon
AAACACAAGGCTCCACCGAGCTTGAACACAGTGTCAAAGAAGAAGAAGGGACAAACATAGAAACAGGAAAGGATACAGAGAGAAACAAACAAAAAATAGAGTGAGAAACAGAAAGAAACAGAGAGAGAAAGAAACAGACAGAGAAAGAGAAAACAAAAGATAGAAACAGAGTGAGAAAGAAACAGAGCAACAGAAAACTCGTCTGTGATATTTGAATCTCCGAACTTTTCGCCTGACTTCAAACTTCGAATCTCCGATCGCTTACCTGCCTTCCAATCCCTAGACTCTTAACTGGCCTCCAATCTACGAATCTCTCAGTTCTTAACTGGATCTCACTCTCTCAACTTTTGTCTGGCTTCCAATCTCTGAATAACAGGCTTCCAATCTTCCAATCTCTTACCTGCCTTCCGATCTCTAAACTCTTAGCTGGCTTCCAATCTCCCAGTCTCTGAACTGATTTCCAATCTCTAAACTCTTAACCGGTTTCCAACCTTCCAATCTCTGAACTCCTGGCTGGCTTCGACCGACAAAGCCAAACGACAGAATTCCAGGCAAAGAAAACAGGCAGATACTGTAGCCAGAGAGTCGATCAAAGTAACTTTACTTTGTTGGTTTACGCAGTGTCAAGAGAAGTTCCTTTCTTGGAGTAACTTCTCT
>NC_051419.1:3363176-3363392 GCF_015228065.2 Penaeus monodon
AACAAACAGAGAGCCAGAAAGCTAAGACCTCCCGGATTTCCAGCAAGCAAGCAGAGGCGATCTTCTTGCACGAGAGCTGACTCATCATGAAAGAGAGTGAATATTTGTCCCAATAAAAGCCTTCCGCTGTACGTAATGTCAATAAAAATCGTTCGGTTAGCTGCCCCTCATTAAAATTGTGAAATCGCCCTTGGTGAAGAAATTGCTAGATCAGCC
>NC_051419.1:3363912-3364112 GCF_015228065.2 Penaeus monodon
GGAATTTCCAGTAGAGAGGGGAAGGAGGAAAGAATAAAGGAGTGTGAAGGGGAGGAAGATAAAAAGGGAAGTGGGAAGGAGGGGAGAAGCCAAGGCGAAATGAACGAAATGGGAAACAATGAAACGGAAAAGAAATCAATGGAAAAGAGAAAACAAGGTAAACAAGCGTGTTTGGATTACATTAGAAAGCTATGTATATC
>NC_051419.1:3365044-3365394 GCF_015228065.2 Penaeus monodon
GTGAAAATATTCGTAACAAAGAGGATAAAGATTATAAGAAAGGAGGAAATGATAACGACCATGATGATAATAACTTCAGGGAGAAAAAGTGACGAATGATTGATAATGAATAAATACTTTGAATTATGAAAG
The DNA here is from genome assembly GCF_015228065.2 of Penaeus monodon. Classification (NCBI taxonomy): domain Eukaryota; kingdom Metazoa; phylum Arthropoda; class Malacostraca; order Decapoda; family Penaeidae; genus Penaeus; species Penaeus monodon. The sequence continues at coordinate 3,365,177 of NC_051419.1, forward strand.
TCTGATCCGTGATGCAACAGAACAGCATCACTTGATAGATTAATTGATGGATAGGTAAGCAGGTAAATCGAACTGATAGAAAAGTAAACAGGCAAATCGATTAACTAATATTCAGCTACAAAAAATTGATGAAAAATCACGATTAAAACTAATGAAACGTCTAATTAAAGATAACAACGCAGATGCAAGATATAGCAATACCAATAAACGCGGGAATA
>NC_051419.1:3365837-3365932 GCF_015228065.2 Penaeus monodon
AACAGAGTAGGGGGAAATGTGAGAAGAGAAACAAGAGAGGAATAAAGAACACAAGAAGGGAAAGAGAAAAAAAGACAGAAGAAGGGGATATGTGA
>NC_051419.1:3366062-3366583 GCF_015228065.2 Penaeus monodon
AATACAAAAAATAGAAAAGGGAAAGAAAGAGAAAGATAATAAGCGGAACATGAGAGGAGAATAAGGAATAAGAAATAAACGACAAGATGGAAAGAAAAAACGTGGAGGCATAAGGAATAGAAGAGAGGTATATGAGAATGTGAAAGAACGAAAGAATAAGAAACAGAAAAAGAAAGACACAAAGATAAGAAAAAGGAAATAATGAAGAAGAACGAAGAATAGAAATTAAAACAATGGAAACTGAAGGTATAAGGTATGAGAGAAAAAAAAAAACAGAAACGAAACATGAATAATGAAAACGTAAACTAAATCAGATCAGAAAGCTATGATAAAAGAGAAAAGGGAACGAAAGGGAATAGCAGAAAACAGGAAAAACAAATAAAAATAACAACAAAGTGAAACCACATAACTGAAGAACAAAGAGGAAGAACCAAGGAAGCAAACAATAAAGAAAGAAAATCAATAAAAAAGAAAAAAGGGAGAGATAGGAAGAGAAACAAAGGATGCGAGAAAGGCAGTAA
>NC_051419.1:3366752-3367098 GCF_015228065.2 Penaeus monodon
ATCCGACGCAATAAGCAGGACAGTTACAAGAGACAATTCCACCGGAGTATTATTAGAACAAGTAATCAGTTTAGAGCCATTTCGAGAGCTACGGATTACCCAGCAAGTGGCACCGTCCATCCGTGACCTTTTGACCTTCTTACGCTGCCCTCGCCTCGCCGTCCCCCTGACCTCCCTCGCCGTCCCCTTAAATGGACCCTAAAATGCGCCTTAACGTATCTCCTTTTGGCCACTTTAGGTCTTCGTTTCGTTCCCTTTAGGTTTGCTCTAACACACTTCTTTGTCTGTCAGTTTCTTTGTTTTAGTCTTCGCCTTTTGTTTCGTTTAATGTTTTCTTTAAGCGTCC
>NC_051419.1:3367178-3367863 GCF_015228065.2 Penaeus monodon
CAATGCTTCTCTTTCGCTCTCATTTACTCCTCTTTCTTGCCCTTCTCCTTTCACCTTCCGTTCCCTTAAATGTCCCTTTTTTCACCTTTTAAATGGTTCTTCTCAATCTCCTCCCCCCCCCCCCCCGCTGTTCCCTTAATTCCCTCCTTTAAATCCAACCTTCCTCCGTCCCTTTGAACGACCTTTTCTCAACCCTTAGAATGCTTCCGTCTCAAGCTCCTCCTCCCATACCCCCCCCACCTCGCCATTCCCTTAAATCCTTTAAATATCCAAGGCCATTCCTCCGATACCTAAAATGCTCCTTTCTCTATCCCTTAAATGCTTTCTGACTCATACCCCTTCTCCTAGACTCCCCCTTTTTCCTGATGGTCCCTTAAAAGTCGCCTTTAAATGTCGTTAGCCACTCCCCCGTCCCCTAAAATGCCCCTTCCTCAGTCCCTTAAATGCTTCTGTCTCGTTCCTCTCCTCCCACGCCCTCCCCTCCTCCCTGCTGCCCCTTTAAATGTCCCGAGCCATTCCTCCGTCCCCTAAAACGCCCCTTTTCATCCTGGTTCCCCCGATGTGCGTGTCCTCGCCGCCCGTTCCTCCGTCCCCTAAAACGCCCCTTTTCATCCTGGTTCCCCCGATGTCCTCGCCGCCCGTTGTTTCATCTCTCTCCCTCCCGCAGACGGACGCCAGGAATCGG
>NC_051419.1:3368339-3368429 GCF_015228065.2 Penaeus monodon
GCAAGCCCCTTTCGAAATCCGCTCTTCCTTCACCTTAATTACTCTGAGGACTTTGAGACCTCAAGGACCTCCCGATGAGTAGCGATAAAA
>NC_051419.1:3368744-3368989 GCF_015228065.2 Penaeus monodon
AGCTGATAAAAAGGAGAGGGAGAGGAGAGCTAAAGGACGAGGAGGGCGAAGGAGGAGGAAGAAGACCAGGCGACCCCCCAGCCATGGAAATCCTCCTCATGAAACGCTGATCTGTGGACGAAGACCAAAGAAAGTTGGGTCCTTCCGAGGAGACATCTCGGCGAAGAAGACATAATCCCGGGGGCACCAACAGGGGATTCCTGAGGCAGATGGAATGTCTTAAGGAGGCGGAAGGACGTAGGGGT
>NC_051419.1:3369057-3369201 GCF_015228065.2 Penaeus monodon
TGCTATCGCTCCTGAAGGAGTTTCTATTGAGGGAGATATCGCCTGAGATGTGCCAGTCGTCGGGAGGGAGACGCTGATGGAGTGAAATGGCAGACGGTGGAGGGAAGTAATGGACAGAAATAGGCCACTAAAGACAGCCAATCG
>NC_051419.1:3369544-3369923 GCF_015228065.2 Penaeus monodon
GGCCCTTTCTATTTATCCTTTCCTTTCTTTTTCGCCCGTTTTTCATTAGTCGCACAAAAAGGCGAAAGAAAACGAAAGTCAACAGAGAGCTTCCGACGTCTTTCCTCGCATGGATGTTTCTTTAGAAGGCACTGCGACTTATCCTTACCTCACAGTCTTTGCTTAGCGGGAGCTTAATTTACTGCAGGGACGCTTGTCTTTTTTCTTCCCCCAATCGAAGCAAAATGGGATGTAATACCATAATAAAAAGGAAAATAAGCTAAATGCATTTTTTTTTTCAACATGAACGGAAGACTTTCACGCCAGCATTCCAAAAAAATTAAAGCGAACGGACAAACAACTCTCAGAAATCTAACGAACAGCACACGATACAAATAAC
>NC_051419.1:3370064-3370487 GCF_015228065.2 Penaeus monodon
CTAAATGAAAAAGTACCAGAATGGTGCGTAAAAAAAATCCACATTGAATAATCATACCCCACAATAACAATACAAACAACAATCAACACAAAAAAACAAACACAGAACAATGAACAAGTACAAGACCAGAGTAAAACATCCACAACGAATAAACGTACTCCACCATGGCAACACAAACAACAAAAAATACACAAAATAAACACACACAAAAATTAATTCATGAAAAAAAAAAGAATGAAGGAATGAACAAGTGCCAGAACAATGCGTAAAAGATCCACAATGAAAAGCGTAGCCTACGTAGTCCATAGCGGCATGAGGCGAACCCCACGTACGAGATCGATACTGCTTGACACATAATTAACTGATGCCCCTTCAGCGTCTCATTGTCCGCTGCTGCCGCGCCCTCCTGCTGGGGTCAGGCAA
>NC_051419.1:3372471-3372585 GCF_015228065.2 Penaeus monodon
GAGCCACAGCTGGTTCACAAATTCTCGAGGCGAGCGTGAGTGCCAAAAGTTCAAGCTAAAAGTATCAGCGGCATACCATTCGCAACATCTGGCCCTTCTTAGTGCAACGACACT
>NC_051419.1:3372618-3372730 GCF_015228065.2 Penaeus monodon
TGACGACTTCGAACTTAGTTAAGTAGGTGCAACAAATGCCCTCTTGTCGTACGTGGAGAATAGGCACAGGGACTTGGGGAAACTTAGCAGCGAATGTGTGTGTGTGTTGGGG
>NC_051419.1:3372991-3373319 GCF_015228065.2 Penaeus monodon
CCACTTAAGCATCTTGTATGTGTGGATTTAACTTAAGCACGAATGTGTTTGTGTATCTAAGCTTCTTATACTTGTGGATTTAACTTGGGTACGTTCGAGGGTACGTCGAATCCTCCTACAACGTACCCTATGTTGTCCGTGTTTCACGTGCGTCGTAAAACCGGAAAGTACAGTCGGAGGGAGAAAGTAACTGTACACTTTAATGCATTGAAGAAATTAGGCAACTTTCTAAACTCCTTTGTGGAAGCAGTAAGAGTGAGAGGCACACGAGGTTAAGATAACGAAAGAAAGGGGGGAAGCAGAGAACGCGAGATAACAGAGATGGGTG
>NC_051419.1:3373447-3373686 GCF_015228065.2 Penaeus monodon
GCAATTGAAAATCAGTTTGAAAGGTATGAGAGAGACAAAAGCTGAGTTTTGAGGAATTTCATGAGAAGGAAAGATAAAAAACAAGGATGATTGAATTCAAGAAAAAAGAAATCAAGAAAAAAGGATGAAGGGAGAGGGGGAAATTGAAAGAAGTGAAATAACAAGATAAAAAAAGCTGGGGAGGAAAATACAACATATTCAATAAACGCACAAACTCATACATACAAACATGCACGAAA
>NC_051419.1:3373987-3374140 GCF_015228065.2 Penaeus monodon
GTCCATTACACCTCACCATTACTCCGCTAGTACTATAATACCTGGAGTTACGAGCTCTGATAGTCTAAGCAATGCCCAGCGGAGACACTTGGGCGGCAGACTCGGCGCACTTGCCAGCCAGCACTTTGCATCTGCCTGTTTGAACCCCGCCTC
>NC_051419.1:3374180-3374474 GCF_015228065.2 Penaeus monodon
ATGGCTTCGTCTGTTTATCTGTTGCGGTTGTTGATTTTCTATTTCTTGTACATATGTTGGTGTTTTTCTGTATGCGCTGCCTTCGTCTGTTAAACTTTTTTTTATCAGTTTCTATTGTTTTTTTTTAATCAAATCAAATCGTTTCATTTGTGTTTTTCCCTTTTGTTTTTTGTACACATGTTATCTGAAGTCGTATGAATCATGTAATCTGTTTGCGTCTGTTTGTTTGAAGTGCCTTTTTTAACCTTTTTTTCTTATTTTTTCTGTTCTCGTTTCCTTAATTACCTCTTCATG
>NC_051419.1:3374800-3374864 GCF_015228065.2 Penaeus monodon
TAATCAAATCGAATCCATTTTTACATATGTTTTTCTTTAATTTCCCCTGTCTTGTATATACATA
>NC_051419.1:3374889-3375184 GCF_015228065.2 Penaeus monodon
GTTAAATCGAATCTATTTTCATGGTGTTCATACGTTTTTTCTATCAAATTAAACCTTTTTCTTATGCCTTTCTCTTTTAACTATTTCGTATATTTATGCAGAATAATGTAGAGATTCCTCACATCACTAGACGTTCCCTCCTGGATTATTCAACGATCTCTCAAAGTTTACTCCGCTCCCCTCTCTCCTACGCCTTCCAGTTCCCCCCCCACCATCCTTTCCCCCGCGGCTATGTTTCGTATTTTTAGTGTGTTCGTAAATGCTTATTTACATTTCGCCAATTTACATTTACAGA
>NC_051419.1:3375359-3375605 GCF_015228065.2 Penaeus monodon
AAGACCAATCTCGGCCCCCTGCCCTCTCGCCTATCCCTCAGGCATCGCGCCGAATCAGCGCCTCTACTCCTCCCCCCCCTCACACCTATGTACATAACTTTCCTCTCGCTCGCTTACCTGAGCCCCACGACCCTGTACGTTATTGCCATTGTATATCCGCTCTCTGCTCTAATTACCCTTTAGCAACCTCCGACACACAGTCAGCGAGCTATCGCCTTTATCTCACACTCCCCCCCCCCTCTCTAA
>NC_051419.1:3376649-3377203 GCF_015228065.2 Penaeus monodon
AATGCCTGCTTACCGCCTAATTTACACCTCCTTGGCCCCGTTTCTTTCCTTGGCGGCGCCGCACTCAGCAGGAAATCCCCGAGAATGCGTCCTATTTGTCCAAGCTTACGAGTTAAAGGACGCGGGTTTACGGTGTCGCCCTTTGACGCCAAACACGCCCTTATTTCCGCCCTGTATTTTCCACGGCTGTCGGGGTCGTCGTTAAGGGGAGAGGGACCTTTGCTTAGTTTTTTTTTTTTTCGGGTGATCATGTGAGGAGAGTGCTTTAGGAGAAAGCTTTGAAAGGCTTTAGGGAGAGTCCTACGGGAAAGGTCTTTGGAGGGAAATCCTCGAGAGGGGCGTTTTAAGAGAGCCCATAGTGAAAGTCCTTCGAGAAAATCCTTTCGGAGAATCGTTCAGGAGGAAATTTTGGGAAGGTCCTTCGGGAGAAACCCTTCCGGAGAACCCATCGGGAGAGTCCCTTCCGCAGAATCCTTCGGCAGAGCCCACTGGGAGAACACTCCGTCAAAGCCTAACTGCACAGTCCTTCGGAAGAGCCTATTGGGGAGCCCCTT
>NC_051419.1:3377310-3377527 GCF_015228065.2 Penaeus monodon
TCGCAACCTCCCGAGGCGCGTCAGTCACGGCGCCGTGGCTTCACACGCCCGCCTTCCCCCTGATAATTCTCTCTGGCGGGAGATAATTGGCCTGTCATTTGCTGCGATCGTTATCTCCGCGTCGGTAAACGCTGCTGCGCCGGTTGTCGGGGACGACGAGGCTTTTAGGCGAGCCAGGTAATTGCTCTGCGCTCTCCCCTATTTAGCGCTATGTGCT
>NC_051419.1:3378678-3378808 GCF_015228065.2 Penaeus monodon
TTACTCGGAAGCCAGAGCGCCGAGGCAGAAGGTGCTCGAAGTCGCACCTCATTACTCATAAATCCAAGGAATTTCTCGTCAGGCGAAGTAATCCTCGTCATCCACCTTCAGGAAAGGTCGGACTGCTAGC
>NC_051419.1:3379556-3379643 GCF_015228065.2 Penaeus monodon
GTTGAGGGAAAGAATCGCCAGGATATTGACAGAAAGACTTACTTCCCTCCGAAGAGTAGCGGCCCCTGGGACTTTTTTCCTCTTTCC
>NC_051419.1:3379876-3379981 GCF_015228065.2 Penaeus monodon
ATCGTTTACAGTGTTCTTTGTAATTACAGGAAAGAAGGGTAGGGGAGAGAAGGAGCTTGTAATCTCATTTTATTTTTCAAACATTATTTCAGTTTCAATTGTAGT
>NC_051419.1:3380161-3380277 GCF_015228065.2 Penaeus monodon
AATAATCATTCCTCGTTTCCGCTTTTAATCGTCGTATCAGCTGCTACTGTAAACTTTTAGACTCTTTAGTGGGTATGTTTTCTAAGTTCTTTGTTACTTTGTTATTTTGTTCTCCT
>NC_051419.1:3380887-3381080 GCF_015228065.2 Penaeus monodon
CCATCACACTCGCTCCAACGCCTCTAAATAAAAGTGTAGATGCCATAACGCGTGTACAGTTCCACACCAATAAGGGTTTGCGAGGCAGCTGTACAAGTAAGGAGTAAGATACTGTAAGATACTGTAAGATACGCTTACTACAAGCAAGTGGTGTGTGTATGTCGTTAACAGAGACTTAGGTGCTTTATTTCTT
>NC_051419.1:3381317-3381582 GCF_015228065.2 Penaeus monodon
AGGGAAGCTGATATGCGTTCTGCTTTGCAATTAAGTTTCCATTTGCTTTCTTTTTTCCTTTACTTTATGTTTCCTTCTCTCTGTTATCAAATGTTCTTCTCCACTCATTTGTTATCTTCGTTCTATTCTTTTTTCTCTATTTGTGATTGTTATCATTTTACTTTCTTTTTCCTCCACTTCTCTGTGTGTGTTTCTCCTCTACCCCGACTTCATTATATTCCCCCAGTCCCCTTATATCTAACAACTAACTATTTGCTGGTCGATC
>NC_051419.1:3382192-3382266 GCF_015228065.2 Penaeus monodon
TTACCTCGTTTTAAATTCCTTTTCTCTCGCACCAAAAAGGAAACTATTTTTCTCAACCGGATTTTTCCATGTAT
>NC_051419.1:3387557-3388091 GCF_015228065.2 Penaeus monodon
CATACACGCACACGAAAAGCATAGAAGCTTTATAATAGCAAGTCACAGTGGGAAAGACAGCAAGGCAAATAGAAAGAAAGAGAAATAAGAGAAATAACAAATAAGAACAGTATAAACAGCGGAAACCATTGACTACCTGGTAGAGGGAAGGGGGGGAGGGGAGGGAGGGGAAGGGGAGAGGGGAAGGAGAGGATAAGAGAGGGGGAGGGAATAAGAGAGGTAGGGAGGGACCGGTGTGGTCGACGGACGCGTCATAAATTAGCATTTTTAGCCCCCCCCCCCCCACTTTACCCCTCTTGCCTGATTATACGCCCGCCATGACTGATCACCTCGCCGCACGCCTCGCCGAAGCGGGGAAAAAGTGTCATACCGCATCAATCCAGGATGTGGGTCAGGGTGTCAAAACTGCAGAGGCGCAAGGAGTGGGTTCGCGGGGGGGGGGGGGGGGTCTGCACGCGATAGACAAGGGGTGTTTTAGATGGAGTGGTGATACTGTGGAAAGGAAGACTGTGTGGATTGTATTTACACGTACAT
>NC_051419.1:3388523-3390118 GCF_015228065.2 Penaeus monodon
TGTCAAACCTCCAGCCATAATATATAGGCTTTGACTCCCGCCACAATGCCGTTTGAGAAATGAAAAGATAAAGAGAAAATTACAGAGCAACACCATACACAAAAATATTTTATGTCCGGAGGGCGGAGACCTACATGAGCTATAAACTATGATAAAGACAGTCGTTAGGGTGTGGACTGTTACAGTAACTGTTTCATGTAGTCGCTATGAGGCTATGCAATACTTGTTGTTCTAGCAATGAAATTAATGATACAGTAGTAATGCAGTAATAATACATGGAAGGGTCGCCATTAAACTGTGCATCGGAGAGAGGCTTATAAAACATTCAGGATCAATACACGTAAACCATAATGCCCCCCTCCAAAAAAAAAAGCCAATATCAACCAAAACATGAGTGTGTGAATATACAAGCGAAGGAAATAAGAAAAGCGTCATAAATTCAAGCAAGAGAAAGAGTTCCAGTGACGCTCGCAATGCGCACGTATTTCCTTTGCGTTGTAATACTGCGTTGGGGGTAGACGGCTTTCCAGGCAAGACAAAATGCTTAAACAATACACATCCTGGATAATCCTCTTGTTTTCCCCTGGGGATGCGCAGGAGAGAGAAAGGAAGGACAGAAAGAAAGGGAAAGGATAAACGAAGGAGGGGAAGAGGGAGGAAAAAGAAAGGCATAACAGAAAGAAAGGGGAAAGATAGAGGAGAGATAAAAAAGAACATAAAGAAAGGGAAGGATAAACGAAGGAGAGGAAGAGAGAGGAAGGATAAAGGGAGGAGAGAAAGAGAGAGGAAGGATAAGGGAAGGACAGAAGGAAAGAGGAAGGATAAAAGAGAAAGAGAAAGGAAGGAGGGATGAGGGAGAAAAGAAGGTCAGAAGAAAAAAGCGAGGAAGAAGAAGGTAAGTATAGAGAAACAAGGAGAGGAGATAAGGAGAGAGGAGAGAAAAGGTGAGAAAGAAGAGATGACAAGCGTAGGAAGAAGAAAGGAAAGGAGCAAAAGGGGTGGAGACAGAATGAGGGGAAGCAGGGAAGAGGAAGGAAAGCAAAAAGGGAAATGTGAGAGAGGGGAAAGGTAAGAGAGGAAATAGGGCTGAGTAAAGAGGGGGGGGGGGTTGGAGAGAATGAAGAAGAACAGCAGCGGAATTTTGCTTTTATCTGGAACGAAGGGGAATCACGTTCACAGGGAAACGAGGAGGAGAATATGCCAACGTGACTGCTCCTCATACAATAGTAAACTCGCTTCTGTATTATACACGAGATCGCAAACATGACTTCTATACTTATTGCAGGACCGACGGCGAATAATGGCCAGGAGAGGCTTGAGTTGTTGCAATAACGAGGAAATACCTTCGTGATATAAGATGAAACAGGATACAAACAAATTGCTACTTCACTCTTTCAAAACATCTCGCTTTTGGAACGCTTTAGACTCGAGCGAAAGACTAACAACCGCAATCACTTGAAAATCTGGTTGCAACAAGCACTGCAGCGAAAAGCAAAAGAGTTCATTTTGTAAAGAGCAAACGGTCACGTGTCAACTTAATTGTCCGTAAATATGTAGGTGTGTTTGCGCGTGATGTACATACATTGTGAGCGCAC
>NC_051419.1:3390179-3390421 GCF_015228065.2 Penaeus monodon
GGGTTGATAGTAGGTTAAGGATCCGGAAACATTATGATTTTAGAGTGAGATGGTGGGGGGACGTCTCATCATTTCTTTTGAGAGGCCATCCAGGCCCTGTGCTGGTTAATGTCACAACTGAGGGGCGAACTAGCAGTAAGGCCACATCACCCAAGCCGGTGGGGAAAAGTTCCTCCGGAACGGTGCCAGCAAGACATTAAACCGGAACAAGGAGACGATTCCCAAGAGGGATTAGGGAAGCA
>NC_051419.1:3390593-3390693 GCF_015228065.2 Penaeus monodon
GGGAGAGAGAGTGATTTGCATTGGAAGTACGGAGCGATTATATTGTAGATAGCAGTTGTTGGAAAAACACCCTGTTTCAAAACTTTTTTTCCCATTGTTT
>NC_051419.1:3390917-3391298 GCF_015228065.2 Penaeus monodon
TTACCATGTGTACATTACTTACTAACTGCACCTCTTATCTTCAAATATAATTAATCCCAGATTATTTCTAAAGGAAGAAAAATAGATAGATAAAATACTAATCGTTGTTTAGAGGCAGATCTCTTTTTTAAAACTCGCAGTCACCTTGAACCGCGAGGACTTAACTCAATTAACAGCAGCCTTTTCTTGGCCCGTAAAAACAACTCCAGCTGGCAGTCTTCTTCCCAATTATCTCGCCGGACACCCTGTCTTTCCCAATTATCTTCCCCAGCGACGACGCCCGCTGCTGACCTCGCGCTTCTGACCTGACTACGAAACTCTCCTCAGCGAGAAATGATCGCGGTGTTCTGGAATTCCGTGATTTCAGTGGTACACTCCCGC
>NC_051419.1:3391503-3391575 GCF_015228065.2 Penaeus monodon
TTCGCTCTTTCGCTCTTTTTTTTTTTGGGGGGGGGGATGGGGGGTCAGGGCAAGTCAGCTTAACCTTCTTCG
>NC_051419.1:3391600-3392075 GCF_015228065.2 Penaeus monodon
GGGGGGGGGGTGTCAGGGAGGGTCGTCTGATTTCTCGTGATCAGGAAAGGTGAGCTGTTTTCATAGGGTCAAGGTAGGGCATCCGCTTTCTTAAGGGCATTAGAAGTCTGCGTTTTTAGGGCAATAAAGGTTATTTTTTTAGAGTCAAAACAGGCCAGCCCTTTTCTAAGGAACAGAGGTCTACAACCTTTCGAGTGACAGGAAAGGCTAGCTATTTTCTCAGGGTTAGGAGAAATCAGCTGATTTCTTAGATCTAGGCCAAACTAGCTATTTCCTAAGATCAACAGTTTTCCAAGAGTTAGGACAGACCAGATGTTTTTCTAAGGATCCAGGAACCGTGAGGCGCCCTCATTAGCATAAAGACCATTTCACATATCATTTTGCTATGACCTAATAATATCTCTCTGACAAGTCCTTTTTATGTGGCACTCCAGGAGTCTTCGATTTATGTCTCGATTGTGGCACTTTCAGGAGG
>NC_051419.1:3392192-3392378 GCF_015228065.2 Penaeus monodon
TCAAATGTCAGTTTTCAATTCCTTTCGTGTTTTGTTGTGTTTTTTCTTGTTTTCAGCCGATGAATTTACTTGAAATATAACTTCATGAGTTTTATTTTGCGTTTCTTGACACAAATTTCTACAGTGTGATTCACTTCACAGTTAAGGTGAAAAAAAATTTGTACTTTATATTCTGTCAAATATTAT
>NC_051419.1:3393021-3393232 GCF_015228065.2 Penaeus monodon
TTGTTTTTGTATGTGTTTGTCCATACGCACTTGTGTTACCAGCATCACAGCCTTATTATTCTGTCTCTCAGTCATACCCAGGGAGCGATAGATGTTTATGACTGGATCTTTTTGCATTCATTCATGTGGAAGGTCTGGGATGCGATAAACATTTCATTGCCATATGCGTTTTAAGATTTATTTACTGTTTTCTTTACATGTTGGGGATTAT
>NC_051419.1:3393262-3393382 GCF_015228065.2 Penaeus monodon
ATGATAGCATGACATATTTCAAGTTTTTTGATGTTTTATAGGAAAGCTTATTTGAACAGAGAAATTAAATCTTTCAATCGTTCTGACGTCTTTCATTCAACGTAAAATTTTTGTTTTAAT
>NC_051419.1:3395135-3395316 GCF_015228065.2 Penaeus monodon
CTTGCTGTGTTTAACAATGTTCGCTTTGCCTATAACTTATAATTGCACAGAAGCAACTTCCATTGAAATGCCTTGAAGATATTTATAGATAAAGTTTGTGTTAACAGAGCCAAGGCAAAACCTGCAACATTTTTCTTATTTCTCCCTCTCTCCCTTTCGTCTAGAATTCTCTGTATCTTCC
>NC_051419.1:3395698-3395985 GCF_015228065.2 Penaeus monodon
GAATGTCCTTAATCACGATTTCATAAAGAATTCTTGTCTCTCATAACGCAAATATATTGGCCATGCTGCTTCTACTGGAATTCCCCATTGCCCAATCTCGCGCTCCCGACTGAGTTACGCGCCAGCAATATGAATAAACAAAACGCCGGGGTGTCGCCAGCTCGGGGAAGCGCCACGAAATGCAAAGCGTGAGTCTTTTCCTCGAAGTAGTAATGATGTTTATTGGTCGAGCATGCTGCATACTCCGAATTTACTCTGCCACTTTGAGTATTGCATGCATTGGTTCG
>NC_051419.1:3398215-3398474 GCF_015228065.2 Penaeus monodon
CTTTTCTCTAATATACTATAATATTCATCTCTTTCTATCTATCTACTCTATATCTTCATGCTTTAGTTAAACACCTATTTGATATTTTTTTCGCAACGTCAGAGATGATAAATAGATCTTAACAAGGGTTAGCTTAAAACAACATAGCCTCATTAATCATAAGAAAATATCTTGCGTGTATAATTATTTGCTGAATTTTAATGAATGGAGCAATCTTTCAAATGCGTTTGTCTCAAAATAGACGTTTTTGACATTAGTC
>NC_051419.1:3398688-3398787 GCF_015228065.2 Penaeus monodon
TAGACTAAAGTATTAAAACTCAAGAAAGAGATTTTGTAATCATCGCCAAGAGTATTTAAATCTATCAAATATGTGTGCGTTTGTATATGTATGTGTATT
>NC_051419.1:3398826-3398922 GCF_015228065.2 Penaeus monodon
CAGTATATGGAATTAGACTAATTCCAATTTTATTAGACTAAAGTATTAAAACTCAAGAAAGAGATATTGTAATCACCGCTCAGAATATTTAAATCT
>NC_051419.1:3399560-3399733 GCF_015228065.2 Penaeus monodon
CGCAACGTAAGACAAGGCTTAGCTAAAAGCAACATAGCCTTATTAAGCACAAAAAAATATTTTGTGTGTATAATTATTTGCTGAATCTTAATGAACAAAATAGACGTTTATGACATTGGCCATTTTTGTTCTCGCTCTTATATATAAGTATGTGTGTATGTTTGTCTATACGA
>NC_051419.1:3399817-3399996 GCF_015228065.2 Penaeus monodon
TCTATGTGAAATTGAAATGATGTTATAATAGTTTTAGTTTTAAAAATTGTGTTGTGTGGTGTGTCTAATAATAATATTAGTTTTGTAATCTATCGCCAGAGATTTATCTAAGGTAGGAAACCCAGACTTCACTTACTCGACCTTAAGTAAATATGTGTGGTCAAATATGTGTGCGTTTG
>NC_051419.1:3400102-3400348 GCF_015228065.2 Penaeus monodon
GTTAGTTATTGATGTTTTTTGTTTTGTGTGTGGTTTGTGTATTATGTATGTTGTGTGTTTGTGTGTATGTATATTGTTATTATATATTATTTTGTTATTTGTGATGTGTGTACTTGTGTATGTAGAACTGTGTTGTGTGTTCTGTGTTTTGTGTATTGTTTGTGTTATTAGTTTTCTTCTGTGAGTGTGTGGTGGTGTGTGTGTGTGTATTTGCAGTGTGTAGCGTGTATTATGTGTTATGTGTGC
>NC_051419.1:3400384-3400526 GCF_015228065.2 Penaeus monodon
CAGGAGTGATATGTGTTGTTTGGTTTGTGCGGTTTGTGCCTTTTGTTTGTTTTTTTAAGTCAATTTGTGTTTTTGTGTTTGTTTATGTTATTGTTTGAGTTAATGTGAGGGTTTTTTTTGTGTTTGTGTTTGGTTGGGGGGT
>NC_051419.1:3401476-3402332 GCF_015228065.2 Penaeus monodon
CTTGCTTCCCGCCTCCCTTGTGTTTCTGCTTCCCTTTATTGTTCTAATCCTATGTCTGTTTCCCTCTTCGCCTGCAGTTTCCTTTCCCTAATCCTGTCCTCTCGTCTCTTTCCATCCTCTCTTTCTTCTTCCCACTTTTGTTCCCAGACTGTCAATCTCTTACTTCTTTTTCCTCTTTCTCTTTTCTTCTCTTCCTTTTCCTTGCCAAGTTTCCCTTTTCTCCTACTCTCTCGCCCTATTTGTCTCCTCCCTCATCTTCTTTCTCTTTCTCCCTTCTCTCCTATCCTGTCTCCCTGTTCTGCCCACGTTCCCTCTTCCTTTTCCTCTTCCTATCCACTGTCCTCCTTCCTCTCCCAATCCTCTGTCCATCTCCCTTCTCTCCTATCCTGTCTCCCTGTTCTGCCCACGTTCCCTCTTCCCTTCTCCGCCCCGCCCCCACCCCGAGGGACGCCGCTGTCTGCCCATGTTCCAAGCTTATCTTCGTCTCCCGCCACAACCATTTATATCCATGTCCGAAACCGCGAACTTGTCAGAGGGATGTTTTGGTTAGCCGAGGTTCCCGTCGTGGCTCTGGCCTCGGCTTCGTGATAGTTTAGATCTTAATCCGGCGGTTTGTGATTTTCGTCCGCTCGAACATCGGGCGTCGGTGAATATTCTGTTGGGGAAATGTCGGACACGAATTTCGGAGTGTAGCGTGGGTTTGTTACGAATTTTCGGGGTGAAGATTTTCGTTTGCGAGCCCTGTTATAGTGTACTTTTTATATATGTATATGGGCTTCAACCCTTTTAGTCAATCAGGTTTCGTTGCTGTGTTTTCACTAACTCTGAAACCGAATATTGGTTTAGGCACATGTTT
>NC_051419.1:3402608-3402711 GCF_015228065.2 Penaeus monodon
CACACCGCCCCATGTGCCATCAATTAATCATCACGAAAACCGGTAACTTGCGTTCGATTACAATTCTAACTCGAGATGGATTTACTGAACGCTGAGTCATCGC
>NC_051419.1:3402745-3402823 GCF_015228065.2 Penaeus monodon
GTTCCTCCTCAGCACCACAAAGCAGACGGTCTCCGCACTTTTGGAGGGTTTGCTTACCCCGAGGTGAAATCCTTTAGA
>NC_051419.1:3403150-3403377 GCF_015228065.2 Penaeus monodon
TTTCAGTCACGTTTCTTCGAGATTTTATCATCTACGAAATCTATTCTAATGACTGCGAATCCAGCCTCTGGAACCCTTGTTAAGATGGGCCTCCTCGTTCTGCCTTAAGCTAAATAACGCGAATAAGAAAACTCAATTCCATCCCTCTACTCACACCGATTGCAATGATGATTAAGATCTCTAGCAATCTATCGACATATCAATGTTCGCTTTTCAACTGACAGATC
>NC_051419.1:3403661-3403742 GCF_015228065.2 Penaeus monodon
ATCTTTAAAATAAATACTCTTAATTACAAATCTGTCAACAGAATTTTCGAATTTACTTTGTTTCTTTTAGTATACCTCAGG
>NC_051419.1:3403954-3404195 GCF_015228065.2 Penaeus monodon
TGTATATTCTCTAGAAATACCATTTATTCTCTATTCACGTGCGAGATGTGGAGCGAAGACTCATCTGAAGAGACGAAATTCACGTGGCGTTCAATTCACGGAAGGAGAATTAAAACCCTTAATATTGACCTGGATATTCTGGTGCTGCAGGCTAATCCTTTCCCTATTGCCTCTCTCGCAGCTGCACATTCCTGCCAAAACACATGAACAATATTTCCTGTCTAAATCAATAAACAAAGGC
>NC_051419.1:3404431-3404872 GCF_015228065.2 Penaeus monodon
AACATGTGCACATATATATACACACTTTAAATTTGTGCAATTGTAATAACATCCTGTACGTACACATCTCACTTTGCATTCTATTAGCGCTTGCATCGACCGTCCCAGCGTCCGGTTCTTTATGCTCCTCGATGCATAATAAAAAGATGCATGAGCGACGTCCCTCCAGGAGTGCAAACATTGCTGACCCGGATATGATCGATGTTTTGCCCTTTGCCAGGTGAGCGACACATAAAGGTGAGAGACGGAGAGAGCGGAGGGCCACGCCGCGGTGGCCTTGGGTGCAATGGCTTTGTTGTGGCACTCGCCTCTTGGCAGGGATCGGGACGAAAGCTTCTTGGGGTAATGACCCTGGGTAAGGAACCCTGGCTTGGGGGGATGGGAGAGAAGATATGGTAGACATGTGGATGTGTGTAAATGAGTTATATGATTAGAAAGATA
>NC_051419.1:3404986-3405229 GCF_015228065.2 Penaeus monodon
AATAAAACTTAATGAAATAAATGCAAAAAAGACATTTTCATGATCCTTCCCTACCCTACTGCAGGGCAAAACGTATAATTCGCCCCTACATTTTCAAAAGTTGAGTGTAAAACTTGTTGGAGTGGATCGCTTTTCCCCAATAGCCACCCAACAGAACAAGGCCTCATACGCAAGAGGGTTCCCAAACACAGACTTATAACGGAGGACCATTTCCCGTGCCAAGAAATGCATTCCCATGGCGAG
>NC_051419.1:3405709-3405906 GCF_015228065.2 Penaeus monodon
CGAATTCTATTCCACCTCATCGCTCCACTTTTCTTGGTCCTAATCATACATCGCCTTGATCCTTATAACAATAACTATTCTTTCCTTTTCGCATATTTCTATACCTTTTATAATTATTCTATATCTCTGTTCAATTTATAATAAATTTCACTACTCCTTGAATAATTAACATTAACTATGTTTTCTTTTATGATAAT
>NC_051419.1:3406432-3406646 GCF_015228065.2 Penaeus monodon
CAAACCCAATAATAATATCCCCCTCGAATCCTCTTTCAAATCAGGAGTTCACAAAACCATAAGCATAATGGACCGGATATAGTAAAAGGGGAAAAAAAAATTACAGTCGCATAAACACACGCACGCACACGCATAATTTCGCCTGATGAGTCCGCGGGATTAAAGCCTAAGTATAGCCAACCTTATTTGGCTAATGCTTTTATCCGGGATCAGA
>NC_051419.1:3406689-3406906 GCF_015228065.2 Penaeus monodon
TCTCACCTGGAAACAAAGGAAGAACAGAGATAAAATATTTGCTCTCGTTTGCATTGTGTTGTTTTATTCAGAGCATTTTGTGCAGGGTAATTTTGCTTTTCAATTTTTTTGCGTGATACAAGTTCATATATTTATGTATTTGTGTAGTGGATAATATTTATTTTTTCACTTTTTCATATGATATAACTTTATATATTCCACACTGAAATATAGAAAT
>NC_051419.1:3407185-3407329 GCF_015228065.2 Penaeus monodon
ATTACAAAGTATGTGTATATGTAAATTTTAATATTATCTATATATCTATAAAACATATAGTTTATATTTTATTCTGAATTGCATTCAAATGTATTGTTATATATATACTGGAATTCCCTTTACTAAAGTAAGAGTTTGTACTAT
>NC_051419.1:3407604-3407706 GCF_015228065.2 Penaeus monodon
GTATGATTCAACAATAAATCAGTATCAGTTAAGCCCTCAGTAAGTAGCCCTTAGTCCCCAGGAATTCTTGGAGGAGAAACCGTCTCTCTGAACATATTTCGG
>NC_051419.1:3407739-3407975 GCF_015228065.2 Penaeus monodon
ACTTTAGCCGTTAAGCCTGCAGTTTTATTCGTATAATAAGCTCTCTACTTCATGATTGACTTTTTAACAACACTTCGACGGGAAAATTTCTTTGATTTTTTGTTCTCCTTTTACAGTGTGCGGTTTTCTTTGTTTATTAAGATGGTTAGTATTGTCGATGGTGTCTGTGATGATAAAAACATGTATTTATGTTCCCATGTGTGTATTTGCATGCGTATTTATATAGCAAACACATT
>NC_051419.1:3408230-3409231 GCF_015228065.2 Penaeus monodon
TATAGATAGATAGATACAAATGTGTCTAACTAATTTCGACTTCTGTCCCCCATTCTCATCAAAATATGTTTTGGACGCAGGAATCGAAACGAACATTTCACACATGTAGAATATTTAGCAGAGAACTTGGAAGTGGAGGAAACTGTACACCTGCGGTCAAAAGTTCTCTGGCATTTCCAACCGGGCCCATGTTATCAAACTTAACTTATAGATTCCGCAGTGCTCGTCCTCCAGAGTAGGAAGTAAGGGGGAGAAGGGTAGGGGACAATAATAAGTTCGTGGTAGGTAATTGCGACTGGTATAATGAATTCCATTGAGTGGAAGGATAAAATATGGCTAGAAATAATGTACTTTTGCCACCCCGGCTGTCACCTATGGTCCCTACAGTCATAAAATGGCTGATATGATTAGAAAAACCTATGGGAGTTGTCATATCTGCTGTAAAAGTCATTTTCATGACAGGGACAGGGTAAGTTGGGCAAAGTTGAAAGCATGAAATTTAATGACATAATATTAAAAAGTTTTAATTTTTGGATGATATAATAGGAATCAGGGTAAGTCTGTTATATTAATTTGTCCCTGGATTTTTTTTTTTTTTAGATAAGTAGATTTTGTTTCTTACAAATATATAGATATATCTAGCCGTTTCAGCCCCTTTTATTATTCATTATCTTTATACCAGCCCTCCATATGAGTTATATATAAAGCTTTAATATTACTTGCGACATAATGAGCATACCTTGTTGAGTCACAAGGAACAGAGCGTGGGTGAAATTTCTCATTGTCAACGATTTTTCTTTAAGGCTTACTTTTTTTTACAGCGATTTGCTAATCATTTGCAAGAAATAGCAATGTATGACTGGTAGAACTGATGATCAACGAAATTCTTGAAAACGATTAGTAGATCCTGTATTGCTCATTTCGGTTAATTAAAAAATGAATGAATAAGTACAGAATGTGAATTACAGACAGACGCAGAAGAAAACGAAAATGAAAATATT
>NC_051419.1:3409440-3409793 GCF_015228065.2 Penaeus monodon
TGATATGTAGATAAAATTATTATACATATTATATATATCATAATATTGTGCGGTTTGAATATATACATTAAACGTACATTTAAATCATTTGATATCCTCTCACCACTGTACAGTAAACATCATATTCATAAACCCTTGACTTCAGAATGACAACAATACAGGTCCATCAGGAAAGGAAAGAAATATATACAACCCCATATTTTAATTATGCAATCAAAGATATAGTCCTTCACGCCTCGTTGCCTCCCTCCCCTCCTGCACCTCTGCCACTCTCGCTTCTCCCCTCGTCTGGGCATGACTGCTGCGCCCTCTGTAGGTTTTGTTTTGTGACATAATGCCTGTCGAAAAACTTT
>NC_051419.1:3410274-3410695 GCF_015228065.2 Penaeus monodon
AGACGGTAGTGTATAATTTTTAAATTTTACTCTATTTTTCACATACAAAAATCTAAGGATATTGCAACCTCGGTTTCACTACCTGCATTAAAACGGATCCTGTCAATTCTAGACAGTTTAAAAGTTCACTACACATGTGATTTATCGTCAAAGAAACTATATGTCCATTAAGGAAAACCAACAACCCAATTTCCTTTTTTATGAGCAACATGACTTGACTCTCTCTATATATTCAAACTCTACATAAGTTGATTTTATAAAACGAAAGAAAGAATACCTCTACATGTTCAGTGCCCGATTAAAACTTTTCCAATTTTTAAGTTGTCAAATAATCCGGCAAAGTTTCGTATTATCCTCAGGCTTCTCAGTCGGGACGGGAAGGACAAACTCTGTTGGTATTAGAGTAAAAGTTCGCCAACGT
>NC_051419.1:3411072-3411145 GCF_015228065.2 Penaeus monodon
CGAAGGAATCTCAGAGCTCACCAAAGTAGTGTTAATTACTGGACCGGAGACAAAAGTTGGGCTTGAACGAAAA
>NC_051419.1:3411427-3411496 GCF_015228065.2 Penaeus monodon
CAAAACAAGATGAACAAACAAACAATTGCATAAGCAACAAAATAAATGGACGATATCTTCCGACCTTAT
>NC_051419.1:3412188-3412396 GCF_015228065.2 Penaeus monodon
TACCCAGTGACTTAACTTTCTTGCAATTGCATTCCTCTCCCTCTGCAATGTCCCTCACCCGTGCCACCTGAGTTGAACTAACCAAGGAGTGACATTTCGCACTGTACCTGCTTTTGGGAATTCACAAGCTAAAATAATCGTCAAGAATCCCCATGTGTCTGTTGGTCTTGGTATCATATATCATTTTTCTTGTTGTGGATTTGATGTT
>NC_051419.1:3412874-3413163 GCF_015228065.2 Penaeus monodon
TGGATTCCACAGTTATGCAATAAAACTAAACAAAATAAACAAAAAAGCTTTTGTGGATTACAAGACATTTAAATCTGAGAGAAATTTTGCGTTTGAAAATTCTTGCTTGAAAATTCAGAATTCTTTTTAAAACTCAATTTTGCTTTCAAGAACATAAAACGGATATCTTCTTTTTAACGAGATTCCCACGCACATTACCAATTTATAATTCAAGATTGCTTGGGGAGGAAGAAGCGGAAAAAGGGGGAACTGAGAAAGAAGGAAAGTGAAAGATACAATTTGATAAGCA
>NC_051419.1:3415143-3415485 GCF_015228065.2 Penaeus monodon
AGAGGAGACGAGTCAACAGAAATCTTGTCCCCACATCATGTGTAAAATCTGTCACCTTCTTTTGGAAACGTCTCTTCGAAAATTTCTCAAGTTTTCGCATTCAGGAAGGTTATAAACTGGTTTACGGAAAGTCAGAGGCACTTGTGTGTTTGTTTTTGAAGTGCAGGGTTTTCACAAAACCACAGCGAGACGTGTCGGGTTGTGTGGAAGTTCGGGAAGGCTCGTGATGGGCGTGGAAATATGTGTGTGTATTGGGGGGGGGGGGGGGAGCTGTGTGTTTGTGTGGGGGTGTCTGGGGTATTTGTGTGTGCTTGAGTGTATGTTAGAGAGTGTTTGTTAGTT
>NC_051419.1:3415553-3416196 GCF_015228065.2 Penaeus monodon
CATTTGTTTGTGTTTATTTGTGGGTTGTATATGTCTAGGGGGGCTTGTGTGTTTGTGTGGGGGCGGTATTTGTGTATGCCTGTATGTACAAAGGGAGGGGGTGTTCGCGTAAGTGTATGTTTGCGTCTGTGTGTTTGTTTATTGTAAAAAACATTCGTGTAGCTTTGTGTTTCTCTGTGTGCATACATATCAGAGTGTGGGCGTGCGCATGTATGCATGCATATGACTTCCCGCAAGCACACTCCAAAGCAAATCTATCCTCCGGCGTTGCCACCGACAAAAATCCGACGAAGTCCGCTCTGTCCCGCCACATCTTCCTCAGCCTCCAAAATTGTTTTCTGTTCCGGCTGCCCTTGATTCATGAGTCGGGGACCAGCGCCGCCGACAAAATCTATTTCACAATACGGACGCTATCAGATTCTCTTTTGTTTCTTTCGCTACGGCGGCTTCAAGGCGGCTTCAAGGCTATCAGCCCTCTTCACCTATATTTTTGCTGTTGTTGTGTTTAAATACTTGTAGTCGGTATTTGGTTAAGCTAACATTTTTTTTAAGAATAGCTATGGTGGTTTTATTATTACCCCTTTCGTGTTCTTTTTCTTTTTTTGGGGGGTTGGGGGGGTGGGGGTGTTATAGTTACAGTCGT
>NC_051419.1:3416516-3416610 GCF_015228065.2 Penaeus monodon
AGCTCAAATTTGCCCAGAGGCAGCTAAGCTCACCTTAAATTGGCTTAATAACTTTGTTATGATTCGGTCTTCTTTAATGAGCTTCGTGGAAATG
>NC_051419.1:3416736-3417424 GCF_015228065.2 Penaeus monodon
TTCTCCCTCTCTCCCTTCCTCCCTCCCCTCTCTCCCTCCCTCTTCCCCTCTCTCCCTCCCTCCTCCCCTCTCTCCCTCTCTCCTTCCCTCTGTGGGAATCTCATTGCAGTTGCTCTGATAGTATAGAAGGCATACGCAATGCTTCAACACAGCCTCGAGATTCAGTGTCCAGTACTAGCATTCTAGATCAAAGGCGGCATTCGTATGTAACAAGTGAAGATGATGAGCAACATACTGGGGATAATTGGCGTTTCCTGATAGGGACAAAAATAATCTCACGTGCTTTTTGTCTCCTGATTTTTGTGCAGTCTTACCCTCGGGGAAAAATCTACGTTATTTTTATTTTTTTCACATTTTCCGGAGTAAATCCAAACAATGCTTGCTTTGATAACGTCAGATTTATTTTTGATAGGATGTTTTTTCTTTACTTTCCTCTGGAGAAAGATTAATAATATTTAAAATTTGTTTTGATAACGTTAGGTTTATTTTTGGTACGATTTTTTCTTTCTTCTCTCTAGTATCTTCAGGATAATAATATTTAAATTTTGTTGATAAAAGATAAGAGTTAATATCTATCTCTGGAGTTATTCATGTGGTGATCTGCATCTTGTCATCAGCAGAGCATTTGAACACCGATTCCTTAGCTGTCGGTGTTCTGTTCTTGTTTGGGTTGTAAGATCAAAGTTGC
>NC_051419.1:3417555-3417689 GCF_015228065.2 Penaeus monodon
CTAGAAACGGTGATAATAGTTTGCAGTATCTGTCTGTGGAAACTGATTTGTGTGCTTGATTTCTTTGAGCCGTTTCCATTGCATTGCCTAAAGAGGGGGAGATTTTCTTGTTGTTTTTATTTTTCCCTCCTCTT
>NC_051419.1:3417717-3418181 GCF_015228065.2 Penaeus monodon
GCGTCTTTAATCTTTTTTTCTTCATCTTCCCATTTTCTCCTCCATCTTCGTTTTCTTTTCCTTTTCCCACTTTGTTTACTTTTCTCCGTTTTCTTCCTCTTCATGCGAGCATAATGATTACTCTCTTCCGCTTCCTTTATATCTCTCCTTTTATCTTTCTGCCTTCCTCTTGGCGTGGATATTGATTCCCATCTGGTTCTTAGGACGTGCTGTGTATTTCCGGAATAGGAAATGCACGCTTACTATGTCCCTGGAGAGTGCTTTGTCATAGCGGGGTTCTATTAATAGCTCCACTGGTGATCGTGTCCAGTCGCGGGAAATACATGCTATTGCGTCATCTACCTGGCAGTCAGTAACCCGCTAGAGAAATTATATTGTTTATTCAATATGAGTCTAAAAAGAAATATAACTGATATCAGATAAGGACTGATCCTTGATTTGTTTTCCTTCTTAAACCTTACTAT
>NC_051419.1:3418254-3418517 GCF_015228065.2 Penaeus monodon
ATCAACCGTGTATTTGTCGCGGCAACGGTATGAACGAGAACTCACTCTATATATTCAAATAAGGACATATATCTTGATTTTCCTTTATAAAGATTTTCTTTCTATAACTATTCCTCTACGTGTCTCTGCCTTGAAAATGCCACGCACTAAAATTCACTCTACGTATTCACTCAGAGTTCACGAGGCAGTCACGATGGCCTATGATAAGTCCAACAAATTACTCACAATTAATATCAAATATGGCCAGTTTTCTTATTTCTACT
>NC_051419.1:3418585-3418752 GCF_015228065.2 Penaeus monodon
TGTCATTATTTTTACTATTACACTTATAATAAAATTATTCCATGTTTATTTGCCTTGGAAATATCATTTACTAAAACTCACTTTCTGTATTCACACAGAGGTAATGAGGCAAATAACTCATAACTAATATCAAATAAGAAATATTTTTCTTCATATCCTCTTTATTA
>NC_051419.1:3419028-3419116 GCF_015228065.2 Penaeus monodon
CTTAAACAACAATTCCCGAACGAGTATTTACCGTGGAAACGTCAAGGCCTAGAGAACTCACTCCCTGCATTCACTCAGAGTTGACGAG
>NC_051419.1:3419139-3419508 GCF_015228065.2 Penaeus monodon
GGTCACGACGGTCTGATATAAGCCCCAGAATTTCGAGGTCGGTTGAAACGCCAGCAGGAGTGACTGCGAATATGATCTCGTGTGATGGATTGGCTTTGATTTCCGGCAGAAGACCTTTGCCTTTAGCTCAGCCAGGGTGATGGTTGAGGTTAAAGCGTAGTTGCGTGGTGGTGGTGGTTATGAATGACCGAATTCACACTAGGGGTAAGTTTGATCGGTTTTATGAATGAATGTTATCCGGTTTAGAATTAATGTATGGACTGGGAAAGATTGTTGGCATCTGGGTTATATATTTGGAGAAAAATTAAATCCATTTATCATGTGTCGCCCGTTGCAAATCACTGCATCGTATGTAACTGTCAGTATTTT
>NC_051419.1:3419721-3419972 GCF_015228065.2 Penaeus monodon
AGATATCCTGAAACTGTGTGTAGTCTACGAGGGGAATCCTTCAATTTTACTCGAGCTTTTATGGGCTCAGCCGCTCCTGTTGTGGCTGCAAAGGAAATTTCACCATTAGGCTGATTCATGCAATGGATATTTACCTTTTATCCACTAGTTATGCAAATTACTTTAGTTATTACCATCGCAGCAGGAAAATGTGGCTCTTCGCTTTCATTATTTCTCCTAAAAATTTCCTTTTATGCTTTTTGTTTCCCAGA
>NC_051419.1:3420211-3420400 GCF_015228065.2 Penaeus monodon
GTTTCTGCCTTTTTCTCTACATCTTTCTCTCCTCCCTTTTCTTTCTCTGCTATCACTTAATTTTTTTTCCTTGTCCCATGTCTTTTTTTCTGGTCTATCTCTCTCCTTTATCAGCATTTTGGCTTCCTTTACACATTTTCCTCTTCACTTTTGGTTTACCTGCTCTATTGCACTCTTCATGAAACTACG
>NC_051419.1:3420809-3421041 GCF_015228065.2 Penaeus monodon
ATAAGCATTAAAATAAGATAAGCACCAGTTCCTTCTCCTCTGCATTTTCGAAAAGAAAGGAAAAGAAAAATATTCAATTACTTTTCGATTTCCTCCATCCCTCATACTTAATTTAGATTGGAATAATCAAATGTCATTCCTGTCCAGTCTTCCATTAGAGAGGAAAATCAGACAAATTATACGAGACTTTAAGCCTTACTCTTTTTTTAACACGCAAAGGCAACGTTGGTTA
>NC_051419.1:3421804-3422211 GCF_015228065.2 Penaeus monodon
CTCCACAGATATAAAAAGTGGTCTTTCTATGCCCTAAGACTGCAGACAATAACAGTACATCTGCTTTATCAAGACTTGGCTATTACATCTCCGTCTCCTCCTCTTCCCCTCTGCGTTTATAGCGTGGGAGAAGCGTCACCCTCTAGCATTAATCTTGGCTATTATGAATTCCATGACAGATACAGCCACATACCATGAAAACGACACGCCACTCTCTGTGAGTGAGGTGGCGTCCGGGCGCTGTTTGGCTCTGCTCTATAGTCTACTTCTGTCATGTATTCTGACGTATGGGTTGTGTGGAATCCAGTGTGTGGTATTACCGGTGTTGTGCTATTCTTCTCTCTCTCTCTTGGTCTGTCTGTTTGGTTATATAATCGTCTGGTGGTTGGTTTTTATGACTAGTTCTT
>NC_051419.1:3422380-3422694 GCF_015228065.2 Penaeus monodon
TACTATCTCTCTTCACTTCTTATTTTCAGTATTTAATCAAGTTCTCCCTAGATAGCAAGCTATCAATCTAACTGACCGTCTTACTAGCTGCTAGTCTCTACATGTCTATCTATCTATATACAAACATACATATGCATGTATATACAATTCGGCGCATGCACTCTACGGGCGCCAACGCCTCATTTCACAACCAGCAGACCTTCCCCACACTGATGCCTTCCCTCGTGACGCTATTCTTCACCTTGATTCTTGTATTCCTTCTCTCGTTTCTTGTGGATTTTTTTTCCTAAGAAATCTGAGTTGTTTGTCCTTTC
>NC_051419.1:3422743-3422873 GCF_015228065.2 Penaeus monodon
CCGGACCCCCGAGGCAAGTCCTAATCAGGGTGGCCGCAGGATAAATGAAACTAGTCTAGGGAAGGGACGGGGAAGTAGAATGAAATATCATGTCTTTTTTGTCTTTTTTGCAGTTTTTTTCCCTCTCTTG
>NC_051419.1:3423845-3424082 GCF_015228065.2 Penaeus monodon
TACTACCAATAATATCGAAAATTCCAAAACCCCAACACAGAAAAACTCGACAGAAACAGGGTGACAAAGTCGAGCCGCGCGGAGTCCCTGGAGAAGACATAAAACGACGCCTTTCGCCCCTCGTCGCCCCCCCCCCCCGATTCCGTTTGCTAAGGACTCGCTTTTCAGGACTCTAGGATACGGGGAGGGGTGGAGACGCCGCTACGATAGGGTTCTTGAGATTAGCACATTATTACT
>NC_051419.1:3424332-3424483 GCF_015228065.2 Penaeus monodon
TACTACTTTACTTACTATGGAGGGATACCTTAGTAACTGTTATGTTAGTACTGTGAAAAACTACGTTATATTCCTCAGTGAAATGAAATGAAAATTAAAGTAAGGTTTAAAGAGAAGAGATCATTAGTCATGACAGAGAAAACATTTTTTT
>NC_051419.1:3425155-3425383 GCF_015228065.2 Penaeus monodon
AGTTTTCCCAACAGGAGGCGCGGTGCGAGCAGAACCGCGCCTCTCCATTACCAGCAGCGCCGTCAAACAAATGGTTTCCTTTTACAGAGCCCACACTGCCTCGAGGGACCATGTTTGTTTTGCGGGAAATTGAATCGTGTCCCAATGTATTTTAGGACCCGGAGACCACGCCATCACCGTGAGCACTGAACGATATTACGCGCTACCCTCGCTTTATATCCTCTGCTC
>NC_051419.1:3425459-3425647 GCF_015228065.2 Penaeus monodon
TTTATCGTTTCCTCCTTGTAATGCAAAGTTTATACAATAGATGTCGCTGATGGACTCTAACCCACGCTAACGGGAGGGGTTGCCAGATTGGAATCACATGACCTCACATGAATTACGGGGCCTCTCTCCGCTCTTGGTGCAGATGGGCGCGGGGAAAAGATGTAGCTGTAGTTACTCCGTAGATAGAG
>NC_051419.1:3425975-3426256 GCF_015228065.2 Penaeus monodon
ACCCGAGATCAGCTTAGAGATTTGAGCCATCTCATTTCACTGCGGCAGGGGGGTGGGAGGAGGGGGGGACGAAGGCTCGCTCGCAAACCAAATCGAGGATAAGAGATGACGTCCATAACCAACCCATCTTTGCGGCTACAGCTAAGCACACCATGACACGTAGTCTACGGTACGGACGCAAGCTTCATCTTCGTTCCTTTGCCTCGGCTTGACAGGTACACGTCGCCGGCAAAATGTAAAGTTTGAAGCGAGTGAAAGGACTTGCTCAGGGTTTGCGTTGG
>NC_051419.1:3426302-3427234 GCF_015228065.2 Penaeus monodon
TTCACTCGCAAATCCATGCGAGTTTCCTGGTTGTGAGCGCTAACGTCACGCACATCACGCGCTGGGGGTCTGACACGCGAATACCTCCATTCCGAAAAGTTGCTCTTCAGAATGCGATTAGATCTACATGTTTACGAAGGTGTAGGCGGGCTGACGACTTGCATCAACGTGTGAACTTGAAATCAATGAATTTCAAAGTGTTCAGGCATTTCATGTACTTTGAGGAAACGAGTGAATTTAACGATTGATCTAGCGCAGCTTAAGTAACTCTCAGGAATCCATAAATATACAATTGTTATTTTAAAAATACGATATGTATTTATTAACTTCAGCCTATGGAAAGTATGATGGAATCTGCAATTAATAATTCTGAAATCACTGTTCTCAAGTCTCGTTCTTATATATCTTACACCCTATTACGTTTTCTTTTATTTTCGTCTGTTCTGTATCATGTGTCAGATTTGTTGTTGTTTTTGATGCTTTATGAAAACTAAAATTTCTTACACAAGACATTTTACAGTGGAACAGATGAAGATACCTTAAACACATTGTCTTTTCTTAGGAGGAAATATCTTGAAGAAAAGCTGATTAACAATGTTCGAAGAAGGATGTAACCTCATATCACTAATATCAAGTAAATAAAGAAACGAAGCGTTAAGAAGACAACAAGGTTTTGATTTACTTCTGACAATAGAAACCACGGAAGTTCATCATTAATTGAATTAACCGAGGCTGCGATGAACCCGTCCGGGGAATCGAGTCGGAGAACAGAGGAAGAGGAGGATATGTACTTTATTTGAAGGAAAGAGAATCATTGGGTTCACGAGTCAGGTTGCTTCACTATCGCTGCTTCACTGCCTCTGCTTCACAATCTTTGCTTCAGTATTACTCCATTACTGCTTTACTGTCCTTCTCCATTGTCCCATTGCTTT
>NC_051419.1:3427312-3427686 GCF_015228065.2 Penaeus monodon
CCTTTACGGTCAGTGCTTGCTTATCACCATCTCGTAGTCGGGAATAACAAATTACAAGGAAAACAGTAATCCAGCCTTTGAGACCAAAATAATTTAAAAAAAAAATAATAAAATGGTTTATTCAAACAATACACCAGTTTACTGAAATACTTTATGTCTCAATTTACAATAATCATAGTAATCTTTGGTCTCAGTTCAACGGCGTGGGAGTATCTGGCACCACATTCATTCGGCAATCTGTAGTCGATTTTTTTATGCTGATTTATACTTGCTTGATAATAATAAGCAGTCGTGAGGGAACAAAGCTATTTATGTCACTCTTTGGCCTCTCTGTCTTGTATTAATATTTCATTACATGTCCTTCTATTTAGATT
>NC_051419.1:3427718-3427859 GCF_015228065.2 Penaeus monodon
ATTATCTATTTATTCATTTTATCATTATTGATCTAATTGAGTGTGTATTAGTATTGCTATTTTTCTTGAACACCGTGAAAGCGAGTCAGCAAATGACTGAATTAAATTAAATCAAATTAACACAATACATAATTTGCTAGC
>NC_051419.1:3428686-3428947 GCF_015228065.2 Penaeus monodon
AAAGACAGGGCTGTCTGTTGGCACCCATGCTTGAAGAGTCTGTCCCGCAGCATTTTCAAACAGACTTGTCACTCTCTATTTTTCTTTTCAGTGGGAAGCCACAGAATTCGACTGCAGTTAAGGACAGCAGTTTGTATCAAAAGCTCCTCGACAGTCAATGAAAAAAAAACGATCAGTAAACAAATGGATATTTTTACACGATAGTTCAAAGGTTAGCAAGTGTTCGCAAACCGATCACTACCAGAGGAAAAAAAATTATGA
>NC_051419.1:3429368-3429667 GCF_015228065.2 Penaeus monodon
CCAAAATTCCTCACCGTAGTTATTAAAAGGTTCCAACGTTGCAATGAAGACAAAGCAACTCTCACCAGAACGAGAACCTTCGCTGTTGCAATTGAGAGCTAGGATTAGCAGCAAGGAGCCACAGATGAAATATGTGGTGTGCGCTGATCGTCCATCACTTGGCGTTTTATAGAGCAAGAAAATATTCGGGGCTAAAAATGAGTCTCGCCATTAAATTCATGAGCGCCTGTTTGACCCAGATATAAAATGCAGATAAAAGTGCCATCACCCAAAGTCCCATAAATATTAAACGATGTGCG
>NC_051419.1:3429866-3429994 GCF_015228065.2 Penaeus monodon
AAGAAAGTGAGAGACATACAGACAGATTTACGCGTTTTTATAAGAAATGGAATCGCCTCTCTTCACCATCAGTGCTAATATCCCCCACATCACACCTCTCCCCCCGCAACCCTTTTGGTAATATGTGG
>NC_051419.1:3430353-3430646 GCF_015228065.2 Penaeus monodon
CCGCGAGCAGTGAAGTTTAATGGCACTGTTTATAGGCAGTGCCGAGCTAGCGAGCTATTGCCGGCCTGGGAATGCGGAGCAGGCGACGACTCGGGTCCCGGATGACGGGCATATTCGGGCGATTTTCCCGCAGAAAGTGTTGGGAAAAACGGTTCTACTGACGTCCTGCTGACGGCGGGGGCTAGGCGAGGGACCCCTCCTCCCCTCCGCCCACCCCCACTACACCCTCGATCGGGATATATTGGTTCCTTGGTTCACGTTCAAGTTCGTAGATTATTGTCATTGTTGTTCTC
>NC_051419.1:3430702-3431406 GCF_015228065.2 Penaeus monodon
ATGACTCCTGAGGCTTTCACCCCCCTCCCCCTCGGCCAAGATATACTGGTTCTTCGGTTTTCGTTCAAGTTCGAGATATTATCATCATTTTTCTCCATAAAAAAAAAAAAATCAGCATTATTGTCATTTATTTTTTTATTCTTTTTTTTTTTTTACTTTCCTTACCATTTGATTTTCACTTTTATTATTACTATTACTTTTACCATGACTATTTTCCTTTTTTACATTTTTAATTATTATTTCGTTTTTCAGTACTATTTCATTTTATTTTTAATTATTATTTAATTTTTAATTACATTTATTTTTCATAACTATATTATTTTTCATTATTAACATCATTCATCATCAATATTTTCCTATTTTTCCTTTATACCATCATTATCCCCCTTTCCCTCCTCCCTTTCTTTTTATCTCCATTTTCATTCCCTTCATCATTTTCATCTTTACGGTTTCTGAACTTTTTCTCTCCCGACGTAATGAACGGTCAGAGGAACGCTGGAGTCTGCTGTTGCTTTATTAAGTCCTCCCTGCCTTAGGGGCTAATTTTCTGGTGTATTAGGTGAAAAACGGCGTTCATCTAAGTTTAGTATCAAGCTCTAAGTTTTAATAGCACTTTTAGCCGACAGAGGGAACTTGTAGCCGTAAAGTGAGGGTAATAATATGAAGAGAAAATGGCGCCTTGCTCTAATTCTACCTTCTTGTTT
>NC_051419.1:3431693-3431893 GCF_015228065.2 Penaeus monodon
GGCTTTTCCTTTTTTCTTTTTTCTTTTTTGAAAACGGAGAAGAAACTGGTTTTAATCTGGAAAAGCTGACTGCAAGAAAAAAATAGAGAGTAAAGAACGAAATTCAAGATTACGAAAGAAAGCAAGACGGGAATAAGGAAATTGAAGAAAGAAAAGTTGAAAGATAAAAGACACCAGAACTTAAGAAAAAGAAAAAAAAA
>NC_051419.1:3432021-3432639 GCF_015228065.2 Penaeus monodon
CCCACCAGAAAAAAATGGAATATTGTAAGAAGGATAGGTTTCACCCCCCCCCCCCACCCCGTTCTTAACCCCACCCTACCCCTAGGGAACCTCTCCGCCTACCTCCCTCCACCCTTCGCTTCCACCCCCACCGCCTTTCCTGCTTCGTCTTCCCTCACTCCACCCTCTCCTCCCTCGCCTCCACCCCCTCCCCCCTCCACCCCACCCCCTCTTTCCTCCTTCTATTCCACCCTCTCCTCCTTCGCCTCCACCCTTTGCCTCCTCCGCCCATCTTCCATCCTCCACCCTACTCCACCCTTTGCCTCCTCCGCCCTTCTTCCATCCTCCACTCCACCCTTTGCCTCCTTCGTGTCCACCCTCTCCACCCCCTCCACCCCCCTCCCCTCCCTTTCCCTCGGCCAATGAGCAGCCACGGGGCCCCATATCCCTGTCAAAGTCTATTAAAGGCATCGTCATATTTTCCAAACTTTCATTTTATAGTGTATCTCATTCTACAAACTTTTTCATAAAATGTCTTCTCTTCCCATAACTAAGATGCTAAAACATACTTCATGGCCATTTAAACCTACTTATTCTTAATGATAATAGAAGTATATGGCAACCAATTTTTGGGGTCAC
>NC_051419.1:3432659-3432797 GCF_015228065.2 Penaeus monodon
CTTTAGTGGAGCATTTAAAGCAAAGTTTTACTGTTGGCTGCGCTGCGGACGTAAAAGATGATGACATAAACCCTTGCTTGATGGCATTACAAGGCTCATTTATCTCTTTATTGCGTAAGAAATAAATTGGAACAGAGA
>NC_051419.1:3434110-3434580 GCF_015228065.2 Penaeus monodon
TCACCATCACCATAATCATTATCATCATCCATACATAAAAAGCAGTAAAATCTATTTATCATTGACATATAAGAAGCATCACTTTGACCCAACGCCGAACATCAAAGAGCCGTATAGAGGTCCTCGTTTCTCCTAAGCTGCCTTCAGATCTCGTGGGTTAAAGACGAGAGGTTGAATCACTTACGAAAGGTCGAGAGGGATTCTTTGGGTAAAGAAAGAAAAAAAGAATTTGTTGATATGAAGGAGACTAATAACATTGGGAATGTTGAAGTTACGAATGTGGAGGAGATTATTATACTAGTTGATAGCTGAGGTGCCATGAGTGATATCTTGTAAAATAAGTGTTGCTTCATATTCTGTCCCCATCCCACACACACATATAAGCCACTGTATAATTATTCTTACGCTGTCATTTATTACTTAAGCATGTACACTACGTCATAGTCCGCCAGGCATTCACTCTTTCAGTG
>NC_051419.1:3435383-3435601 GCF_015228065.2 Penaeus monodon
GGAAAAGACAGTCACGAAAAATGCCAGATAACCAAGAGACACGTTTCTCGGCTCGCTTGTCTGCAATCGCCACGCTGCTCTTTGTCCTCGGCGCTGCAACATTTATCAACATTTGCCACAACCCCATTCTTGGCTTTGCTCGAGGTTTTCTGTTATTGCAATCACGTTCGTGCACTCTGGCGGTCAATTGTTTTGATTAATTTACTTCTTGCACGTGA
>NC_051419.1:3435618-3436323 GCF_015228065.2 Penaeus monodon
AAGTCTTTGTTAGTTTAATCAATTATTGCGTTGGATATGTTCAGGTGCCAATCAGTCATTTTTTTTAGGTACTGTTTGTTGTATGCAAATTAGTTTCTCGGTATAATGCGATGCTTTATTTGTGTAACGCCGTTTTGTCATGGATATTTTGATAAGTAAATGTAAATAACACATAATGTCATGCTACTTTGAAAACCGTTCAACAAAAATTGGAGAAAAAATGCATTCATTCTCTGTCTCACTTTTACCTTTCCCTTCCTTCTTCTCCTCCTCCTTCTCCTCTCTTCATTTTCTCTCCGTCCCTTCATTTCTCCTTCCTTTTCTCTTTCACATTCTCTGTTTGTTTTCTTGTTTCTTCTTTCTCCCCTCTCTCTTCTCTCTCTTTCTTCTCCTACTCTCTTCCATCTCCTTTTCATGCTCTTTTGAACCCTTTTCCCCTCCACCCTCCCTTCTCCTCTCTTCCTTTCCACTCCCCATTCTCCTTCCCCTTTCTCCTCCTCCTTCCCTTTTCTCTCCCCCTTCCCACACCTCTTCCTTGCCCTCATTTTCTCTCCTCGTCTCCCTTCCCCCCCACTCCCTTCCTCTCCTTTCCCCTCCCTCATTCCCGTTCCCTTCCACCTCTCTCTCTACCCACTTCTCCTTCTATACCCTATTCTCCTTCTTATCCCCCCTTCTACCACTCCCTCTCCTCCCACCAAACCTTCT
>NC_051419.1:3436436-3438190 GCF_015228065.2 Penaeus monodon
ACCTAACCCCTTCTCCTTTCCATTCCCCTACCCCCTTCCCCTCACCACCTCCTCCTCCTTCCCACGCGCTTTCCCCCCTCCTCCCTCCCCTCCCTCGCCTCCAACTACCCCTCTCCCTCTCTCCCACACCCCTTCCCCTCCCTCTCCTCCAGTTACCCCTCTTCCTCCTCTTACTCCATCTCCTCCCTCTTCCTTCCCCCCTCCTCTTTCCCCCCCCAACCCCCACTTCTTCTTCCCACGCCCACTTGCCCCCCCCCCCCTCCCGCCCCCAGCTTCCCTGGCGCAGACTGACACCCCCGAGGAGAAACAGCCGCTTTATGACTCACGGAAAATATCGCTCGCTCTCGAAAAGGGGGAAACCACGTCCGCCATTTTTCCCTTTCTCCCCTCCCCCCCCCTTTCCCCCTTCCCTCTTCCCCTCTTCCCTCCCCTCGGACCCCGCCCCCTACCCCTCCTGGCCCCTCCCCTTCCCTCCCCTCGGTCCCCGCCCCCTACCCCTCCTGGCCCCTCCCTTTCCCTCCCCTCGGAGCCCGCCCCCTACCCCTCCTGGCCCCTCCCCTTCCCTCCCCTCGGACCCCGCCCCCTACCCCTCCTGGCCCCTCCCCTTCCCTCCCCTCGGTCCCCGCCCCCTACCCCTCCTGGCCCCTCCCCTTCCCTCCCCTCGGACCCCGCCCCCTACCCCTCCTGGCCCCCTCCCCTTCCCTCCCGTCGGACCCCCCCCCCCCCCTACCCCTCCTGGCCCCTCCACTTCCCTCCCCTCGGACCCCGCCCCCTACCCCTCCTGGCCCCTCCCCTTCCCTCCCCTCGTCCCCGCCCCCTACCCCCTCCTGGCCCCCTTTCCCCTTCCTCCCCTCGTCCCCGCCCCCTACCCCTCCTGGCCCCTCACTCCTTCCCTCCCCTCGGTCCCGCACCCTACCCTCCTGGCCCCTCCCTTCCCTCCCCTCGGAGCCCGCCCCCTACCCCTCCTGGCCCCTCCCCTTCCCTCCCGTCGGACCCCGCCCCCTACCCCTCCTGGCCCCTCCCCTTCCCTC
This sequence comes from Penaeus monodon, assembly GCF_015228065.2. Taxonomy (NCBI): domain Eukaryota; kingdom Metazoa; phylum Arthropoda; class Malacostraca; order Decapoda; family Penaeidae; genus Penaeus; species Penaeus monodon. The sequence goes on from NC_051419.1 coordinate 3,437,468, forward strand.
CCCTCGGTCCCCGCCCCCTACCCCTCCTGGCCCCTCCCCTTCCCTCCCCTCGGAGCCCGCCCCCTACCCCTCCTGGCCCCTCCCCTTCCCTCCCTCGGACCCCGCCCCCTACCCCTCCTGGCCCCTCCCCTTCCCTCCCCTCGGACCCCCGCCCCTACCCCTCCTGGCCCCTCCCCTTCCCTCCCGTCGGACCCCGCCCCCTACCCCTCCTGGCCCCTCCCTTCCCTCCCCTTGGACCCGCCCCCTACCCCTCCTGGCCCCTCCCCTTCCCTCCTCCCGTCGGACCCCGCCCCTAACGCCCCCTGCTCTCTCCCCTCCTTCTCAACCTCTTTATTGCCTTTGCTCTCTTACATTTCCTCCTCTTTCCTTCCTCCTGATTCCTTCTTTTCTTTATGTTTCTTTCTTCTCCTCCATTTCCTGATTATCCATTTCCTGTTCCTCCTCAATTTCTTGTAACTTCTCGACTTCCGTCCTTTTCCTCCTTCTTTCTTCATTTCTTATATTCCTATTCATCCTCTTCATCTTGTTATTCATTTCTTATTCCTTCTCTTCCTCCTCGTCCTGTTCTTTCATTTTTTTATCTCCACTTTCCTTCTCTTCTTCCCTTTCTGCTCGTCTTCTTTCGTCTTCTTATTTTCTTGTTGTTCCACTATTTCATCTCTTCCTATTCATCATCCACTCCTCCTCCTTCACTTCCTCTTCCTCACCTCTTCCCCCCCTTTG
>NC_051419.1:3438974-3439063 GCF_015228065.2 Penaeus monodon
AGAGCAACAGGCTTCCTCTCCTTATCCCTGTTGTGTGAAATCGCTTTCCTATAAGAATTTTCGTTATTTAGTATTGTTGAACACGTGCT
>NC_051419.1:3439344-3439599 GCF_015228065.2 Penaeus monodon
TTCGTCCCAGGCCTTGTTAAGTATTGTGTAAAATATGGAAGGAAAGGGTAATCACTTTATCAAACGGAATAAAGTTCTCAGGAATCTGCATTTGGGGTTTTGGAATACGGTTTTGGTTTTGATTTTGAATGTGTTTTTTCCCTTTTCTCACTGGAATTAATTGTTTAGGAATTGATTTTGAACTCGGGACTATTGCAGATCTTTGGACGTTTTGAAATTGAATTTGAATTGACCTTTCCCTGAGTGTTAAAAAAA
>NC_051419.1:3439837-3439956 GCF_015228065.2 Penaeus monodon
CGTCCTCCCAAAAATTTAAACAGAATAACCAGTGCAAATAAATCAGAAAATGCTTTGAAATTAATTATAAAAAAAGAGAAAAAAAACAACGTTACTAAAAGTACGAATGCTTTGGAACC
>NC_051419.1:3440119-3440395 GCF_015228065.2 Penaeus monodon
CGTTCTTTCTCTCTAAGGCTTGCCGGGAGGTTCCAAAGGAGAACCTGCAAGCACTTCCAGAATAATGATACCTTTTAGATTATTAATCAAGTTATCAATTGTGCACCTTATCTTGCCAATTCTTTTATTAATCGTCCGTATTAGATTATCAAAATAGCTATTAATCATACCCTTTAAAAATATCTATTAATCATACCCTTTAAAAATATCTATTAATCATACCCTTTAAAAATATCTATTAATCATACCCTTTACATTATCGATTCGTTAATCAAT
>NC_051419.1:3440608-3440822 GCF_015228065.2 Penaeus monodon
ATATGACAGTCACTGAACGGGGCCATGGAGATTACTATATATTGCTTTGGGGCGACAGAGCGAATAGGATATTAATATACATTGTTTTGGGGCTACAGAATGAATAAGGTCGGGAACCACTGCGCTGCACGATTATACATTTTATATTATTAGTTGATTCATTAATCATACACTTTAGACTATTAATCCATGAACTAATAAAACACTTTAGCTT
>NC_051419.1:3440885-3441056 GCF_015228065.2 Penaeus monodon
GCTAATTATACACTTTAGATCAATTATCCAATTTAGATTATTAATTCATTTTTTGAATCATGAACCTGAGCTTATCATTTCATTTATCAATCATCCACCTTCGTTTATTAACGCATTTACTAACCTTACTAACACTTTATAGTATCAATCCATTCACTAATCCCATTGATC
>NC_051419.1:3441294-3441400 GCF_015228065.2 Penaeus monodon
TATAAAAAATCATAGCTTAGTTGAGGCGAAAACGACGGACTCCCTTGTTCTCTCCTTCGGTTTCATCCCCTTCAGTTCTCTTGACTCGTCCTGTGTCTGTGCCTTG
>NC_051419.1:3441555-3441666 GCF_015228065.2 Penaeus monodon
CGGTGTTGTTGGTGTTGATGGTGTTGCTGTTGCTATTGTTGTTGAAGTTGTGTTTTTGTTGTCACTACTGTTGTTGTTTGATATCATCACTGTTGTCACTGTTATCATTAT
>NC_051419.1:3441769-3442078 GCF_015228065.2 Penaeus monodon
TTCTGTTCTTAATGCTCATGTGCTTTCGATTTGTTAATTGGTCTTTCTCGTCTGGAATCTTATTTTTCTTTCTTTTCCTTTGTTGTTGTTGTTGTTGTTTTCTTGCTCCTGTCATTGTTTTTCTTATCACTGGTACATAATTATCATAAGTGTGTTTTTCCTGTTATTACTACTTTTACCATTAAATCTTTATTATTGTTATTGTTGTTGTTATTTTTTATATCATTTTGCCATTTCATAACTATAATAATTATTATTATCCTTATCATAAGTAAATTAAATGCTGTTATGAGGATGATTAATACCATA
>NC_051419.1:3442174-3442243 GCF_015228065.2 Penaeus monodon
TTAGCGTAATCTAAATACCAGTAAAGACACGAGATATAAGCAAATATTCCCATTCATACTCTTTTTATA
>NC_051419.1:3442903-3443147 GCF_015228065.2 Penaeus monodon
AGTAAAATGAGGATTGACTGATGATAATAAAAATGATAACAACGTTTCGATGATGACGGTAATGATAAAAACGACTGATATAATTGACGACTGACCGGCATCCGATTAATAATGATAACTAATTTGATTACTGATTCAATTGACTGCTTGATAATCAGCCAATACGTTTTGTTGTTGTTTTTCTAATCCCATTAAACGTTTTCAACCGTAAACGTTTCATTTTTTTAAAAATAAAGTGTTTCGT
>NC_051419.1:3443165-3443515 GCF_015228065.2 Penaeus monodon
TGAGGAAGATAACCATATTTCTCTCCTTTTCAGCATATTTCCAACGTTCATTAGGCCACCCAAACCTTATTCTTTGTCCTATCAAAACGTTTATACCTTCACATCACCATTTAGATGAGGACATAACATGCCAATCAGACTTTCATCATCATATCAACGTTTACGAGTCTCATACGTTTAGCCATTAGCATTTAGGAATAGCTAGTCTCGTGTTGGGCGCGAGAGGCTGAAATAGCAACATTTTAACGTCTACTGCAAAGTGTGTTTATATTTGGAGTGCTTTTGTGAAAGTTTTGTTATGATAATGTGATTGGTTTTGTTGTTGTTTATCAGTGAAAATGCTTGTGGTG
>NC_051419.1:3443569-3443648 GCF_015228065.2 Penaeus monodon
AATCAGTGTGCTGCTGTGTGGTATGCTGTGATAACGATTGTGAGGGGTGTTGTTTCATGCGTGAAAATGCTTGTAGTAT
>NC_051419.1:3443831-3443944 GCF_015228065.2 Penaeus monodon
TTTTATCTTTTTATCTTTTATCTTTTTTAATTATTGTACTGTGTGTGGGTCTCGTGACAACCATTGTGAGTGTTGTTTTTATCAGGGAAAAAGCTTGAATTACTTTTTCAATT
>NC_051419.1:3443983-3444126 GCF_015228065.2 Penaeus monodon
TTTTATCATTGTGCTGTTGTGTGGTGATCACGTAATTGGTGGCTGTAGTGATGATTGTATTTTTGTCACAATTACGTTTTTTTTGTTTTATTCTAAACGATGAAATGGTTTTGTTGATTACCATAGCTGCGGCCTTAATCAGT
>NC_051419.1:3444492-3445289 GCF_015228065.2 Penaeus monodon
CTACACGTAACTACAATCTCTAATCTAATCAACATCACTCCCTGTAATACAAACTACAGTGATGGATATGCATAAGTAATAAAGAGGTAGCCTTTGCAGCGGTAGTTGCAGTGTTAGCAAGATTGATATCGATAGCACGGCTGTACTTTTAGTGTTTTATGTTCGCCTATAAAAAAAAGAAATAAAAAAATAGAAACGTTTACAAATAACTGTTCAGCGAAATGGAAACATGTAGAATTATTGCCTACAATATTGCACAACCAAATGCAAATATGTCGCGAGGTGATGCTCAGTTCCCAACCCTTGCAACGCCTGCACGATGCCATATCATAATTCACCGTGCACCGTATTTCCCCCCAAAAGCACACAGATACCAAAAAAAGATCATTCGCAAATATAACGAATTCTGATGCCAACTGCCCCCTTTGCACATTCCTTCCCCGTATGGAACATCGGCAAACGGACAAATAATTATACCCTTGGTTCTCGAGCCTTGTATCCCTGCCTTGCGTGTGCACGCGAACCTGACTATCGCCCTTGCAACGCGGGTTGACAAGAACCAAACTTGCAATGCAACGGAGTCCTCGCAGATCCTCGCCAACTGTTACCCCTTTCCCGTTGCATGACGCTTATCATTCAAACTTTCCCTACGACATAAAGAGACAGTTTACGACCTTGCAACACTCATATGCAAGCTCCCCGGTGCCGTTGCGTGACAGGCGGGTGTCCTTGAGTTCTCAGTCTTGATAATTTCGTGTCTCACGCTGCAAGGAGGACAAAACATTTTTTTGTACGTA
>NC_051419.1:3445694-3446335 GCF_015228065.2 Penaeus monodon
ACACACACACACAACGCACTTTCTTCCCTTGCCCCTGGAAAAAGACAAAGTAAAATGGACAGAGGATAAACTCGTACCTCTGGGCCGTGATTACGCAGATCGTCTTAATACCTTACTGCTAATACGCAGGGTGGAAATCGTCGCGTTGGGGGCAATAAAGAGCTATCAGTGCCCAAGAAAAACGGCATCTCGGGGCAAGATAATGCGGAGAAGGTATTACAAGCAAACAGTATTCATCAACGCTTTATCGAGAGTAAGAATGCGGTAGGAAGGAGGGGGCGAACGAGGGGAAACTAGAGTTAATATGAGGGAAGGATATAGTGAAGACGATCCAGACACTAGATCAAGATAACGAAGTCTACCATGAAACGGATAATGAGATTCCCGTTTTCTGTCATATTAAGGGTCTCTGACGTCATCCCTTGCACTAGGGAACCTTGGCTATCTAAAAGAATAAAAACATTTTGGTTGTAATCATAAATTTATAAGTTATAGGAAGATTCAGATCAACGTTTGGTTTTCTGTATGTGAAGATATGGTGAAGGGAAGTAAGAGAGAAAAGTTTTTGGAAAAAAACATACATATAGGATCGAGTTTAAAAGGAAAAATAAAATTACTTTTCCAGCAGCTGACAGAGAGGA
>NC_051419.1:3446383-3446702 GCF_015228065.2 Penaeus monodon
AGAACTATAGGATTTAAACACGCACATACAAGCACACAAATAGAAAGACAGATAGATAGGTAGACAGATAAACAAAGACAGGATGTTCATTTCATTAGTTCGCCCTTTTCCCCAAAATTGAAACAAAAACTTTCAGAAACAGAATAAAAACAATTCTCGACAAATTTAATTAACAACAGAGCATTTGCAGTTTTTAATCTATCACTTTTTAATTTCATCTTTTCTTGCTTTCAACAGATTTCAGCATAAAGTGTCAAAAAAAAAACATGAATGCTTTTACTCTTACCAAAAAACTAACAATATACACATACATACATAC
>NC_051419.1:3446762-3447934 GCF_015228065.2 Penaeus monodon
GCATTTGTTTTTACCCCTGCCTCTTTTTATATTAGATTACTCAGCGGATCGTGTTGACGCACAAAAAAACGAAACATCCTTTATTGAATCTACAGCATTAAGCACAAACTACAAAAGTAAACGTATAAACATTCCTCTTCGGCGGGACGCCCCTGGATCGAGGGGGGAGGGGGGGTAATAGGGGGGAGGGGGAGGGGAGGAAGGGAAAGGTGGATGGGGGTAATAGGGGAGGGGGGAGGGGGAGGGATGGGCAGGAGGATGGGGGTGATAAGGGAGGGGGGAGGGGGATGGAATGGATAGGGAGTGAGGAGACGGGGGTGAAGGGTTGGTAATGGGAGGGGATGGGGAGGTGATAGGGAAATGGGTAGGTGGCGGAGGGATGATGGGGGGGAGGGGATGGGGAGGCGGTGGGAAAAATGGGAAGTGATATGGGGGATGGCTAGTGGGCGGGGAGGCGGGGTGATGGTGGTGAGGGATGGCAGCATGGGAGGGGGATGGATAGATAACGATGAATAGGTAGATACTAGCGGATAGTTAGGCAGTGGTGGAGGGGGATGGGAAGAAGTGGGAAGTTTAGTGGTGGGGAGAAAGGGTGATGGGAGTGGAGGGGGAGTGAGGGGGGGAGGGAAAGTGTCTGTGAAAGTGACTACGACTGTGATGGCGAAGGGGATGCTTGCTTATTTCCATATATACGAGAGTGATAGCCAGAGCGAAGGAAAATCACGTGATACCCATGCTGAGTGCTCGTTTGGGGGAAGGGAAAAGAAGGAGATTTGGGGAAAAATGGATGACAAACAGATGACATGAAGGAGAGAAGAAAAAAGGAATTAGAGAAACGAGGGAGAAGGTATTTGTAATTACTTAATGATAATGGCTGATATCTCTAGCAAGTGGCTCTTCCGAATCTAGACATAATTCCGATATTTTTTCGGACGTAGAATCGAAATCGAAAACGACTTGAAACTTTGGGTATTTACTATCCCTTTCCAAACCTGGTAATTTCTCCCCTTTTGCGCATATTATTCATCCCTACAATTCACGGCATAATGTTTATGTCCTGCCCGGTCGTCGGGAGTGGTTTTCCTCCGACCCCGACTTACGAATGTAAAAGTCTCTGGACATTACCTGTAATGGTGGGTAATTGATGGTAATTTTCAGTGGATGTGCGATCG
>NC_051419.1:3448077-3448178 GCF_015228065.2 Penaeus monodon
AGTGAAAACGCATTTACAATTACTTTGTTTACCACTGCTTAACCTCTCTATTTTACTTCAAAGCAACAATTTTTTCGATCACTAGAGACCCTGCGATTCTG
>NC_051419.1:3448202-3448520 GCF_015228065.2 Penaeus monodon
GTGTAAATATTTCGGTGGCATCGCGACGTCTCAGCCGAGGAATCACCTCATTCATTCCCAGGACTGGAAGGAGGCCTCAGGAACACACAAGGACTTTTTTTATGCCCCAAATAGTCTTTTCTTTCCCCCATTCATCGACCGGAATTTCCAGCAGCTTCTAACGCCCCTCGTAAAGTTTGTTTACCTCTCCCAGACCTAACATTTCCCGAAACTTACTAACTTAATTTTCCCTTCCCGCCCCACATTCCTACATGTGTACCGCAGACGTCGCTCTGTTACAGTTATTGTTTGTTTTGTTCCACGCGATGCTCGTACGTT
>NC_051419.1:3448556-3448900 GCF_015228065.2 Penaeus monodon
TGGTTTCGTAACTTTGACATGATAACGTTCTTTGATATTATTTGCACAAACGAATATTAGCTCTCTTTTAATATTTGCCTCTACTTGCGTTGGGAATTTCCAGAGAATCCGGTAATTTCTTGTTAAAATATGACGGTAAATATAGACAGAAAAACCGAGATATGTAAGATATTGAAGTTACGAGTACGTCCACTAAGAATTTCATCTGCGTTCTTCTCCATCTTCAATTAGTGTTATTTTCGGTACATGAAGAAGCATTTTAAACGTAAATGTATGAAGATACATATTAATCGTAAATATGCAATGTACTTTTAACAGGCGCATTTGGAAGGAAATGGCTTGAT
>NC_051419.1:3448945-3449368 GCF_015228065.2 Penaeus monodon
GAACAAAATACTAGAAAAAATATATACAACAAACACACGCAAAAAGTATAAACACCGAAACCCAATACTTGCATCCCTTTGCAAATACACATCAGCTTTAAACAAACACGAAACGCTACAGAGAACTTAAGAGTACTCTGCACAAGCGGGAAGACACTGAATCGCACAACAGTCGAAACAATGGTTCATTTACATATACATTATGTCTTGAAGAGGCCGTAAGTTCCCTCTGACCGGGTTACTCACTGTCGGAAAAGATGTTTTAATCTAGCACAGGCCGTACAATGCCCGGATGCAGTGGGGCATTTTTATTTTACATTTTTCTTTACTGGATTTATTGTTTAGAATTTGCGTTTGTTATTGGAAATATGGTAAGTGCTGTTGCGTTTGCAGTTGATATGGGAAGTAGCGTTATTGTGAGCA
>NC_051419.1:3449704-3449820 GCF_015228065.2 Penaeus monodon
TGGGTAGACATATAGACTTTTTATAGAATTATTTATTATCAATATTCCTTTGTCTATTAGTCTTAATACTTAGTCATCAGCATCCCTACTCTCAACTCTCAGCAGAAAGCACAAAG
>NC_051419.1:3449932-3450068 GCF_015228065.2 Penaeus monodon
AAAATAATCGGGAAAGTTTTTAAGAAAAGCGTGTTTATACTGACGACGCTGATGGCCCTCCAAGATGATGGATTTTAAAATGTGTCTCCAGAAAGAGCTTTTGCCAATGACACACGCGGAGAAGAGGCGACGAAAG
>NC_051419.1:3451585-3451997 GCF_015228065.2 Penaeus monodon
ATCTGTTTGTGGGAAAAGGAGAGGTGCATGCGTATATGAAAGTGCGTAAACACGCGAATGCACGTATACATAAAGTAATAATAACAAAAAGGGTGAGGTATTTCATATGAAATTCTCGTTCTCTCGCTTTTCCATTTGCTGAAGTAAGTCATATTTCATATTTATTGCCTCCTGCAAAACTCTCTCTTGATTTGTTGCTTCAAAAAATAGGAAGACGTTTTTAAAGTTCCTACTTTTTCTGTTTTTTTATTATTATTAACACTACAGTTGATTTTTTCCTTCGTCCTCTTTTTTGTGTATTATCGTCGTTGTCATAGAGAACTACTAAGTTTGCTTGTATTTTCTTGTTTACAGTCTTGAATAGCTGCTAAAATATGTAGGTTGGCTTTTGAAATATTAGTTGTGGACTTAT
>NC_051419.1:3452594-3452898 GCF_015228065.2 Penaeus monodon
AAAAGTGAAAAAAGACGGCAAAAATACCCTAGACCTCACAGGAAGATTGAAAAAAATTTCCTTCCCGTTCCAAAAAGGGGGAAAAAAGACTTAAAATTCTAAAGCATGAAAATCCTTGGAACTTTACCTGATTTTATTAATTTAGAGTGTATTGCCCCCAATTCCAAACTACCAGGACATACTTCAGGGTGTTCGATCTTTTGGTTTGGGAAATAAATAAAAAAAAGAAAAGATTCCTAACATAAAAAAGAAACGGGAGGTGACTTTACTTATTTACTTCCTCGTTTCTTTTCGTTCCAAAGGT
>NC_051419.1:3456069-3456686 GCF_015228065.2 Penaeus monodon
TCACAACATCATATACTATTAAAATTAATACAACTTCAGATCTGCCCCTTCGAGCTTTTATTTTTAGGGCATTTCTTTTGTTTGAATTCATAAAATTTTTTTTTCTTCTGATTCAGTTCAAATCTTTTCCTTCCCGTACAGCTTTAAATTTCTTTCTCTCTTGTTCTTCTCAGATCTCTCAAAATTTTCCTCAATTTTTCGTCATAGTCTTCCGTTTTAATTCTTTAAATTTTTTCGCGTTTTTCAATTTTTATCCGTTTCACTACAGTCCAATGTGGGATGTTCATTTCGTTTTTCATTTTATTTCGTTTTATCTGCCCTTTCGTTAATCCAATTTTTGTTATTATCTGCTATTTTGTTATTAATGCTGCTCCAATGTGGAGAGTTTATTTCGTTACTTTCTGATTTCGTATTAGTGCCATTTCCAATGTGGGAGGTTTTATTTCGTTTTTTTATCGCCATTTTGTGGGGCTCATAAGGAAGTCCAGCAAAAAACCCCCCTTAGAGAATACGGGCAAATTTTAAAGTGAGAGCCTTCATCGTTTTAATTGTAATGTCCAGGGGGCCAAAATTTGAGCTTCATTTTTATGCCTTTATTGCAGATCATAGTGGAGAAC
>NC_051419.1:3457460-3458032 GCF_015228065.2 Penaeus monodon
CGAAGGCTATTCAAAAATAGAAAAAAAAACGAATTCATTTTATGACACACAAACAAATCATTGTAAATAAATCATCAGAAATCAAAAGGTTAAGAATTCACATTCCAAAGTATACACAGAACAAAATAAACTACTCGCTATATTCTACAGTATGAATGTACGAATTTGTATACAGATGCATACACACACACACAGTAATGCATTCGGCACACAACTATCAGCCATTATTATTATTGCTCTTATCGCCAGTATACGAATCCCAATAAACCTCTTACTAATACTGAAAGCAAAACGAATATGAAAAACACCATTGATTTTATCGATGCACCGATAGGAAAAGCATTTGCAAATCAAACCCGGCAATACTTTAATGCAAACACGGCATACAAAACAGTAGACTATACACCGTTCGGTTTTAAAACTTTTAGCAACGTTAAATAGAGCAATTGTCAAAAAACATTAGCGTATAACAGGCTGCATTGATCACAGACTTGTTTTTGCAGCCAGGAATGAGAGGTTTCAGTCTCACTAATTTCCATGAATTATCAACTCATCACAATGTTGATGCTTAC
>NC_051419.1:3458269-3458949 GCF_015228065.2 Penaeus monodon
TTGCTGCAGTATTTATTTATTTTCCGTGAGTTATCGCCTTTAAGTCCCTTCCGAATGTGGGAACCACCTCTGACACAAAACACAGCAAATACAAGTTGATAACAGCAAACCCAGACAGGCGACACCGAATACAAACACACACCAGACATTTACTGCCGCTGCGACAAATACGAAATAACAGCAACCATAAAAGGATCGCCCTTTCTCCCACAAGAGAGGAATAAACAAGCCTAAAAAAAGAATATATACAATAAAAACGCATAAAAAAAGGTTTCTTTGACAATGCACTCCCTCCCTGTAGACGCTCCACAACCATGCCTCGACCCTCGCCTGCACACACTGTAGAGAACCAGAAAAGGTCGTGGCAGCAAACCGTGAATTCACTACCATGTCGACACTATATTAAGGAGGATGTACATACTGCAGCTCTCCAGCCTTCGGAACCCTAGGATAAAGGCTAGACACACACACTGCAGTGCTATAGAATAAGAAACGGGGGAAAGGGGAGGGGGGGAGGATGCTCTCAAGTGATGCCGTATTGGTGCATAGCGGGCATAAAAAAGCGGCAGTAGTGATGCGGACGGGGATACCCAACTCTGGAACGACACGAGAGGTTTCTGTATGGGAGCGAGTGATGATGTGTGAGAGCTTGTGAAGAGCGAGGGGGAATTATGTGTGTC
>NC_051419.1:3459863-3459928 GCF_015228065.2 Penaeus monodon
CCGACATAGCTACCAAGATAAAATTACTTTACTGTTAAAAAAACTCATATTGAGTATCTGGCTAA
>NC_051419.1:3460992-3461295 GCF_015228065.2 Penaeus monodon
CCAGATAAAATGACTTTACAGTTTAAAAATTGATTGTTTCGCTATGAGTGTGGGTCTCAAAAGGGTGTGAAAAAATACATTAATTGTTTCATTTCTGCAAACAAAAAGTGCACCACACGGAGATGATCTACTCAAAATACAAATTCACTTTTGAACTGCTAGATGAAAACATGAAAAGTGAATCCAATTTAAAGTCTATTTGACCCGGACTCAATATAATGAAATTGAAAATAGTGTTTAGAGCTGTAAAACTATTGTAACTTTCTGTTACGGAACAGGGAGTTATTACCCAAACATAATTCA
>NC_051419.1:3461330-3461627 GCF_015228065.2 Penaeus monodon
AACTAAAATACAAAACAAGGTCATTTACACTCCCAGTTATTAATGTTGCAGCTTTTATCATTTTATGGACGTTAGAAACACACATACGCATGCATGTTGGTAGGTATGTGAACAGCGCGTGCAGATGTGTACAATAACTGTAATAAATATGTATGTATCATCACACTGTAGCATTCTTTGGATTGAGGTCGCTGGGAACATGCGTGCTGACGGCCTGCGTTTTACTTCTCTGTATCAGAAAGTCCTGCTAAGTCAGGCACGCATAAAAGTGCTGCGTTTTCTCTCTCTCTTTCTATG
>NC_051419.1:3462344-3462701 GCF_015228065.2 Penaeus monodon
GCTAGTCCTCTTTGATTAACCAAGAATACCCAAGATGCTTAAGTGTATCACCGACAGCACGAATGGCTTTTCAGACCACTTACAAAATGAAATACTATTGTCATCCAAGTATCTCTCAGGCTATAATACAGGAGCATCGGGCCAGACCACCAGGAAACCCAATAGTAACGGAGGAATATAATCAGATTCAACTCTATCAAGAGACAATTTTGAAAACCCAATACAAAATTAGCAGAGTTGGAATTGTGTGTTGTCGATAAAATCAATTTAGTCCGTGTGTTTATTGTCAATGACCTCCGGAGCATCAAGTCTGGTAGAAAGTTGTGTGTATATTCCTCCTCTCCAAAAATCAATGAA
>NC_051419.1:3462735-3463255 GCF_015228065.2 Penaeus monodon
TTTTTCTTCTTCTTCTTTTTTTTTAATAGCGTAATTCAATCTTACTTAGCCCAAGCTGACCAAAACCAAACCAAATCTAGCCTTACCTAAACTAATCTAAACTAACCCAATTTAGCATACCTTAACCTGCCCTGATTTAACATAACTTAAACTAATCCAATTTAACACAACCTAACCCAACTTAAACCTAAATCAACCAAACCTAGCCTACCCCATAAGTGCAGTGAGTGATGCCCAATGATACCCATTGCATAACACGAGCCATTCTAAGGCTCTCCCGCATTGCACCCTGCTGTCGTCTTCATCATCGGCTGCCCGTGTCTAAATAGATTTTATAAAAGTTCTCTCCGTTCTTTGAGATATCTTAAATATCAAACTAATGTCTAGAATGACAGATAGGTTGAGAGTCTTGGCATGGCAAAATAGTTTCGTCCACGGTTGTAGTAAAATAATAATGGTGGCAGCCTCTTTCTTATTCTGAAGACATACTTTTGACTCTTCTGAAGTAGGAATTACGACG
>NC_051419.1:3463507-3464070 GCF_015228065.2 Penaeus monodon
CTTAGGCACCCAGCCTAACGAACTTTCGACGAAGGTGGTACTAAAATGATAATACCTTCAACCTCTTTCAAGCTCATTCGCGGAGCACACTCGTAACCCATGTAAAGCATGAATGATACAGGAGCGTCCAATGTCTGAGTACCGCGATCAGCACTCTTCGTTAAGCTTACGAGTGAGCAATTAATCTTGAAAGTAAGAAAAAAAAATATCAGCCTCCCATTACGTTAGCCTCGTTGATCGTCGCTGAGATAAAGTCAACGGTGGTTAAAGAAAGAAAGAAATGAAGGGAAAAGGGGGAAAATAGAGACGTGTTTTGTAGAAGCGAATAAAAAAAAAAGTGATAAGGATGGATAATTCTCAGTAATTGAACTACTACACTGAACAAGGATTTTGTTATTTCCTTGTTGGTTGTTAACAGAACTCGTCGATAACTTCATTCGCAAGTAAATTGCATTTTTATTTTCTAACTATAATTTTCTTCGGCATATAATTATCGTGGTGTGAAATGCGCGCAAGAAAGATAACCTGTATACTGGATGAGTTACCCTGAGAGTACATATCGG
>NC_051419.1:3464198-3464313 GCF_015228065.2 Penaeus monodon
TTCACTCTTTCTTATTCCATTTTGAATTAGTAATATAAACGCACTACAAAAAGTACAAGAGTGATACGGTCAGAATAGATCGAGAAAATAGCAGGGAAACAATGAAAAGAAAGGA
>NC_051419.1:3464477-3464785 GCF_015228065.2 Penaeus monodon
CAAACAGTCATGCAATCAACACTTTTAATAACTGCCTTGCAACAATAATCCCTCAAACTATTCATTGTTGATATTAATTACAAACATACTGCAGCTGCCACTACTATTATCATTTGATTATTCATCTTAATACTTATCAGCTATACCTTGTCAACATCAACATTAGTATCTACTTACACTGAACTTGTGAAAACATTGTATCACTATACATAGCAATTAAACCGCTATAAGCCTCTGAATTGACGTTTAACCACATAAAGTAATTAAACTTTTACCTTCATCCTAACTTGTGTGAAATTCATCAAACA
>NC_051419.1:3465140-3465278 GCF_015228065.2 Penaeus monodon
TTCTGTCAGCGTTCAGTAGTTCTCAATTAGAGATATGAAAGCTAATGGCAATTTCATCATTTTGGAGCAATTAACAAGACGGTTAAAAATGTTAATTCAGCATCGCTACTCCGCGATATCTAGTCTGCATTTACTGGG
>NC_051419.1:3465560-3465765 GCF_015228065.2 Penaeus monodon
TAACCCCATTATTGCCACGCGCCAAAAAAAAAGAAACAAGCTGCGTCCGAATCCCTGGCCTGAGTCACGGATCCGACCACGGCTTGGGCTTAGACAGACAGATCGGTCACGTGATCGAGGGATTACTGGAGCTCCGAAAGATTTAGCTCCGAATAACAATAGTAATCTCTCTATGTTTACATTTGAATATTTTCGGTAAATAGAA
>NC_051419.1:3466067-3466339 GCF_015228065.2 Penaeus monodon
GCGAAAGAAGAACATGTGGGACGATCAGCCAAGCATCATTATAATAAAATTTAAAACTCAATCTTACCTGTAACCCAACGATACTTGGTGAGGGCGTGGGTGTCCCGAGCGTGGGCGTGATGAGCTGCCCACACGCCCAGCAGGAGGTAGGGTAACCAGCTTCGTAGTGCTGAAGGTGCCATGTTGGTGCCACTTACGATGTCCTCACTGTCGGGGTCAAAAGGGCAAAGGTTAAGGGTCTGCTGCTTCTAACTAGTTATATATAAGGCGAT
>NC_051419.1:3466608-3466950 GCF_015228065.2 Penaeus monodon
GACAAAGAGACACCAATGAATTTCGCTCTTTATCTCGGTGTCTCGTTTGCATAAATCCACAACATCGTCCATTTTTAACGCATACATCCTTCCTACATTCCCAGTTTCCTAACTTTGAAATAACACTTGAAGAGAGAGAGAAAAAAAAGTAAAACAGTTTTAAAAATCACGAAATTCCATCTCCTCGAAGATACAGCATAAGGAAAATTCTTTTCGTGATTGGAATATATCTTGATAGGTTTAATCAGGAAGGAGTTTGGGGACAATCAGCCTGACTGCATCCGCCCCCCCCCCGTCCCCCTCCCTTTGTAATTGGATCCCTAGATTATAATCACGGTAGAA
>NC_051419.1:3467244-3467534 GCF_015228065.2 Penaeus monodon
AAGGATGAGGGTCCCCCATGTTTCCATAAGGACGGTATTCTGTACAAAAGGTTTAAGAAATAAATGAGGGTTTTTGCACATTCTTTCTACAATAAAGTATTTCTAACTATGCATATACATATGTCTGCGAGATTTGCAGCCGATTTCTATTTTCTCTATTTTTCAGGGAAATGCGGCTTCTTATTGCTTTTGTCTGCGTGTGTTTTTTTGTTGTTGTTTGCATTCATAGTTTCCCTAAGTGGCAAGAGTAAATACATTTATATGCATACGTTCCGTTAAACAAAAATAGT
>NC_051419.1:3467903-3468017 GCF_015228065.2 Penaeus monodon
GACTTTCCAGACGAAGAGTACATGTAAATAAACCTCAACCAAGATTGCATTTCCCCGAATCCGAATCACGGCACCACCCTCCCCTCCTACCCATATCCACACCCCCACTGAGCT
>NC_051419.1:3468145-3468445 GCF_015228065.2 Penaeus monodon
TTGAACTCAGGCAAAGAATCCAAAATAAGACTTAAAATTTTACTTCTTTTGACGGCAACTGAATTTTTGGTTTTCCGATTCCAATGTACGCAAGAGAAGAGGCGGGGCATATAAATCAATTCGAAATTAGATTCTGGTGAACAAATAAATGCAAAATGCGCATCATTATTCCGTCTGCCGCAGAGATATGTCCTGCTGGAGAAGGATTGAGAAGAATAACCTTTGGAATCTCCGTTTCACCTTTGCTCTGGGTAAGGGATGCATTAATACGTACAATCATCCACGCATGCGTATAAAGAT
>NC_051419.1:3469067-3470354 GCF_015228065.2 Penaeus monodon
ATAAACACATGGACACATGTATACTGGTACTAAAATCGTGCTCTAAAAATACAAAACACAGAATCCTATTATGCTTCCTTCATAAACTGTCTATTATTCCATATCAACTGCAGTGAAAGTTTGATTGCGTAATTGTATTTAATTACAATAGCAAATAATTTTGAATTATTAGAATATGTATATCGATACAAACATTCTACCGTGGAAAATAACGATAACCCAGGCACTGTGAATAAAACAGTGTGCACGTAAACCTATGAACTGGCGATCAAAAAGATTTATTCTCGGAGCTTCGTTCTCGGATATTCATTCCCGGAGCTTCACTCCCAGAGTTTCATACTTGGAGGTTCCTTTTAGGAGCTTCATTCTTGGAGCTTCATTCCCGAAGCTTCGTTCCAGGAGCTTCATTCTTGGAGGTTCATTCCTGGAGTTTCATTCTCGGAGCTTCGTTCTCAAATTTAAGCAATAACCTCACGATCAGTCAGGAAATACCCAACAAAAAAATGCAAGTCATGTAACCCTTGTCAGACCTTTCCTTCACTGATGCAGGAGTTTGCAATTTGAGAAGGCTTCTTCCACAGACACATGTAGAAGACGAAGGAACGCGGCTGAACAGACAATCTTTGTTCTAGAATCTTTTTAAAATAAGATTTGAAGGCTATTTTTATCTGTTCTTTTTTAATCAAAGTTCTAAATAAATGTATGGATAGATATATGGTAGATACATGTATGAATGAAGAGATATATTTGATGATTTGTTCCTAAACTATCAAGTTAGTACAGAGATAACCTTTGTTCAAAAATCCTTTTAAGGCGCATCTTTAAAACAAAAAACTAAATTATTAAAATTTTTACATAAATATACAAACAAATATATGATTAAACGAGTTAATAGATAAATACGGCTTTATCAGTCGACATATATATTCGATAATTAGTCGGTAACCAATAAACACAGACAACTAAAACTCATAAGCATAATTTTTCATTAAAGGATAATTATCCATAATCAAACATAGATCATATTAAAGCATGAATATAACGTAGGATAAAACTAGACATAACGGTTTGAGGAGGAAGATTCTATTAGGATAATTATCCAAACATGTATCATTTCAAAACACGGATAAAACGAAAGATTAATCTAGAGGAAGAAAAGTCTGTTGGGATAACTTGCACAATCAAACATGGATTAGCTCAAAGCACGGATAAAACATGCGATAAAGCTAGACATATATCTCTGAGAAAGAAGATTCTATTACCAAGCAAACGAACCGTGATTCTGAC
>NC_051419.1:3470860-3471181 GCF_015228065.2 Penaeus monodon
CAGTAACAGTGACTAGTCCTTATCATCATCGGATTTCCTACAACCATAAATTCAGTTCTCTTTCTTCTGATTCTCTTCCTTGTCTCCCTTCCTCCCTTTTATCCTGCGCTCTCTTTTCCCCTTCTCCCGGCGGTTCCTCTTCCGCCTTATCTGTCTGCCTTTGCCTTCCGCCCGCCCACAGCCAGACCCCAGCCGCCCGTGACGCAGTGCACCCTAAATCCCTTCCGTCGAGAGAATAATTATAATTGAAACGTTGCGCCGCTGCCTCGCCCGCAGTCCCCGCCGCGGTTTCCGGCGTCGCCTCGCGCATGCCGTAGAGAG
>NC_051419.1:3471413-3472387 GCF_015228065.2 Penaeus monodon
TATAACGGCATCGTAACTGCATAGAGGCACCGCGGCCACAGGGCATCGCGAAAAGAATGCGTCACGAAGAGAGGCACTGCGGACACAGGGCATCGCGAATATAGAGTGTCGTGAATACTGGGCATCGCCCAAGCAAGACACAGCGAATAGAGACATGTCGAAAAGAGGAAGTCGCGAAAACAAAGGCATCGCGAATAGAGGCATCGCGAATAAAGGCATCGCTAATAGAGACATCGCAAATAAATGCATCGCAAAAACTGGGCATCGCAAATAAATGCATCGCATAAACTGGGTATCGCTAACATATGACTACCCAAATACAGAACATCCCGAATACGGTGCATCGCGAAAATAAGACATCGCCACTGTATTTTCTCCCCGCAACCGGTTTCCCAAAACATCAAAATCAATTTAAGTCTCGGCGCCTTTGAAGCTGAATGGAGGAGCCAGTTTTGTGTCTCAATCAGATCCCCGAGATAATTGCAAAATGTTGCAGGACAACAGAGGACAAGCCAAAAGGACATTACCGCCTTTGACTACGAAGAAAACTACTTAACTACGAGATTTTAATAGCGCACAGGTGTTTCTGGTTAAAAGAAAAGCAAAAGAACAATAAACGATATTTTGCGTCTTTTTCTGTTAAAAAAAAACGTAACATGACATGCAACTCCCAAGATGACAAAGCAACCTAGTTACTTGCTGAAAATGCGATCTTGATAAAATGTGGGCAAAAAAAATATCAAAGGACAAAGCTGTATTGCGTCTTTAAGGTTTATAGATAGTGGAAGTTGAGACAAGAGCGGCAACCCCGACTCTCAAGATACGAAACGACTTAGGGAAAATAAAATAACCACAGCCATGTAATTGTTTGAAATTGTCAACACTCTTGCAATGAGAGTTTGTATTGTTATGTATTCAAAGTCATTTGTTATTTTAAGTAAATTAAATATACAATGTCTGTCTTTTTTATCTAA
>NC_051419.1:3473699-3473796 GCF_015228065.2 Penaeus monodon
TTTATATCTTTCTGCCCATTTACACGGGAGTAACCACCTCTATATCGATAGATTTATGATTTGTCTTTACTAATGCAAATATAATGCGTTTTGTATG
>NC_051419.1:3473995-3475249 GCF_015228065.2 Penaeus monodon
CTTCTGCCCATTTACACGGGATTAACCACATCTGTATCGATAGATTCATGATTTGTCTTTTTCTAATACAAATATAATGCGTTATTTTTACGTCAGCATGAATGCTTGATTTTATAGACTGCAAATGGACCTAACAGATACTGTTTAGAAATGTAATACATATTACTTTACCAAATATAGACAATGCATCTAGCCTCCCAAACTTCGCCAGACAAAACAGTAATTGAAACGCGGGTTCTCGTCCGTAGAGTTTAACAACGTCTAAATCACATTCAAAACAATGTGCAACGCATTTGCTTTTGCCAGAGACCTAGCGATCCCAAAACGCCATCGTATAGAATCTCCCCACTATCAAAGCCATCATTTAGAATCTCTGTTATCAGTACTGAATCACAGGGAACCGAAACACGAGAACGGATAACGTATTTCCTTTCACAATAGCTGCGTACGTTAATGCCGAGGAACTGTTGAATTACCGTCCGATACCAGGACATCGTTGTGTGGATCTGCGGCTGTGTTATTCCGTCACTCTTATTACTCCATAATTCCCGTGAGAATCTGTTATTCGGCTGGTGTCTGGAGGCCCTGCCACGGAATTGCACCGTGGGAAGTATTGTGCAATGCCGTACTCTAACGGGAAAAGAAAGTATGTGTGTCTTGTATATATTGGAAGAGGGACATAGTGTGTGACTCGAGTTGCTTTGGTGAATGGGTTTCTTACCGATGTATCATCATAGTATTATTAAAGTATTGTGTCGAACTGTTAAAAGATACTGATAATATCAACCGAGGTTAGTATGGTTATCATTCTTCCCATGATCCCGTTATTAAGTAACTATTGTGTACTAATATTTTTATTTCATAAAAGTGTATATATAATTCAAACCATTTAGAAAAGAATAAGTTATATAGAAAAGCAATATATGTCATATCTGCCAAATTCAATAAACCTAATCACATAATATAGACATCATGTATAAATCTACTGAAACTCAATGCTGGCAACCTTTAACACCGGAAATGTTAATTATCAACAAAGCCAAATATACTGATCAGTTTTGTAACATTTAATCAAATGTGTTGATAGATATTTTAATTGCTATATTTTAACTTTGCATGTGAAATTACAAAATATATCCATAAATCGTATCTATAAAGAAATAAAAGTAATACAGCAATCAGGTGATAAAATATTTGTCTCTTGGTTACATTTTCCTTTTGAATGTATTATTGCTTCTTGCACTGAATTGCGTT
>NC_051419.1:3475665-3476184 GCF_015228065.2 Penaeus monodon
TAGAAGAAGAAGAAGATTGAGAGAGACACTTGTCGGCCTGAATCAACAACACAGAGACCTTAAGTGGAAGGACTCAGACAAAACCTCCCCCAAAAAATAACTCCACATCTAAGACTCGTCACCCAGAGACATCCCCCACTTATGAGTCGCTTTCAGTCCCTTCCTTTTCCCTCTTCCCCCTCCTTCCCCTATTTTTAGCTCTCGGGAATGATTTGATCGACGCCGTTCGGAATCAATCAGCCAAGGCCCCACTCAGAATGCATAGGCAATCAGAAGCTGTATTCAGGAACAGTGAGGGTAATCGGCTAACTCTGAAAACGGAACAGGTGATCGCCTAGATTCTGACGGTCCTGTCTAATGAGGCCTCGAGAGTATTTTGACGCGGCAATTATCGCCTGTTTTCGACACCAATGCTGCAGTCACTGAGCCGAGTTAAAACAGCGAGGAAAATAAGCGAGGCAGTTTAATCTTTAAGATGATTGGGTAGATGAGTGGATGATTTTCTTGTGTAGCCACATA
>NC_051419.1:3476399-3476515 GCF_015228065.2 Penaeus monodon
AGTGAGGAAGATCTCTCGCCTGTTTATATGAATAGAAATAAAACAATATGCAAGCCAGAGAAAAAACAAAAATGCACGGAGAGCATTAACTGATACCAGAGAGTTGACATTGCAAA
>NC_051419.1:3477423-3477780 GCF_015228065.2 Penaeus monodon
GCACCCATCATACTTCTCCCTTATGAAAAAGCTCGACCCTTTCTCCTTCGCCCTACTGCCCCCCAGAACACACCAGCAGCCCTCACCCCCCCCCCTCCCCTTCCTTATCCGTACAGCTGATACAACTCATACAATTCTAATTCAAATTGCTACATTATGCACGCCAACAAATTGCTTTACGAAGTCATCAGGTATTAGGGGATCGCGATCGCATTTGCATAATCATAAGCTTCGTGGCACTAGGCGGAAGTTCTGTCTGACCTGTAGTAATAATAACAAAGGGTTGCCTTCTGCTATGCGTTTGTGGGCGTTACCAACCCTTCTTTGTCCTCTCCTCTGCCTTCCCCTACGTGGCGG
>NC_051419.1:3479315-3479497 GCF_015228065.2 Penaeus monodon
CATTTGGGCTGTAATCAGCCAGTTTCAGCCCCGATCGCCCCGCCCCAAAACAGCCTTCGGCGCTCGCAATCTCCTCCTTCAAATAATCCTGGAAATTCTCCAGCCATGGAGACATAAACCGGAGCCTGGAAGCAATAGGCGGCCGGCAAGCAACAAAGCAACGTAAACACAAGCAAAGGCAT
>NC_051419.1:3479716-3480162 GCF_015228065.2 Penaeus monodon
TGATCGAGTGTGTTGGTGCAAAGGAGGAAATGGAAAGGAAGATAAATGGGGGGGAAACCAGTCAAGGAGGGGAAGGGCGAAGAGAGGATAGGATCTATAGGGGAATTGGCTGAGGGCAGCAGGGGAAAGGGAACAGGGGGGAAGAATTAGGGGGAGGGTATGGGGGGAAGGGGCAGGGGAGAGGGTCATAGAGACACCAGATCAAAGGATTCCTCAGCTCTGTCACAGCCTAGCTCGATAGGCTGTCAGCTACAAACAGCATAGAGATATTAATGAATTTGTAATCCCGCTTTAGACGTGTGTTCTAGAGGTGCTAAAGGGAATATGACTCACTCTTCAATTCGTAATAAATGTCATATCGCGAGTGTTTAAAATTTTCATGCACAGTCAATTATGAATTATTCTACTTGTATTGTTAATTATTTTACAATACTAGTCTCTTTTAG
>NC_051419.1:3480446-3480804 GCF_015228065.2 Penaeus monodon
AGAACTTTATCTTTACCCGTGGTGCTTCGGGCCCCTCATGGTAATTGTCATATTTAACATTTCAAGATGTAAAAAGTATTTCCGGTCCCCGTTCGTCTTTGAATACATTAACCTAAGATGAAAGTCAAATTTTTACATTTTAAATTTCAACGTTATTTTATCCTAGTTAGTCATTCTGTTTCGCTAATTTTTATTCTCTTTTTTGCTTTTTTTTTCCCCGGTCTTTCCTTCTCTTTTCATGTCAAATGATTCACTGCTGCCTATGTTTCGATCAAACTATCTCCCGTCCTTTCTCTATCCATCTTATACTGATACTGATTGATTCAAACTCTGTATCTGTCACTCTAATCTCTATCTC
>NC_051419.1:3480832-3481831 GCF_015228065.2 Penaeus monodon
TCCAATTAGCCGTGTGTCTATGCATCTATATATCTTTCTATTTATATATCTCTTAGCCTTAAGCTACATCCCTTCCTTTATGTTACCGTGCATGGTTGCCTGCGCATGAAGTCATGAATGGGACCTTTCTGTAAATTCTCAGTTACTAAAGATATCCCTCAAGTTAATAAATCATTAACACACACGTACGGTCGGGGTCACTAGCACCTTTTCATATTCCCACTCATGTTACACAGAAACGAGGGATACAGCAGTAATAAATATAAACTAAAATCACAAAGAAAAAAAAAGGGAAAAGTGCTTCAGTGATTTCGCAAATGACAACAAAATATGAGCCGGGATAAAAACAAGAAAAAAAAAAAATTCGCCTCAGGAATTACACAAATGACAACGATTACGCAACAGACTGGAAAAGCTAAGCAAGAGAGAGCAAACAGCTACACTCGGAAGAACCTGAATACGCAGGTGTCACTGCAAATAGATACTAAAGTTGAGAGACAGATGCTTGGAGAGTCTTTGGCCAGGTGGTGTCGAGACAGGTGGTATTAGGGTGTTTAACAGGTGGTCCCTGGCTCTTAACATGATGAGTGGCTTACAAAAAAGGTAGCCACGATAAATAAATGTGCGTTAATGTCTTTTTGTATCAGTGTAAGGGAGATATCAGATTAAAGTGTCGAGGTAACATAGCAGATTTTAGGGGGGGGGGGGTCTGGATATATAATGATAAGGTCCAGATAGATTTCGATTAATTTAGTGACCTTATTCGTTAACAGCGAGAGACGCCCATTGTGAAGCGGATTGTGAAGCTGTTTCGAATTTCCTCTCAATATTTCGTTTTTCAGCCAGATCTTTCTCTCAAAAAGTTACCGACACCGGATCAGCGAAAGTCCAACAGGAAACCGCAGCGTCACTGCCAAAATAAAAATAACTTCGGGAAAAGTCCTTTCTGAAAGAGACGGCAGGTGAATGAACTCTCTGCGATCACGCAAGCCCTTTCGC
>NC_051419.1:3481856-3481958 GCF_015228065.2 Penaeus monodon
CATGTCACTTCCTCTCCCCCTCGGCTCTTGACTCGGCTGAAGGGGAAATCCGGACCAGACTCGTACCTGCTTTTTCTCCTGATGGACAACGAATGCTAGTTG
>NC_051419.1:3482226-3482569 GCF_015228065.2 Penaeus monodon
ACGAATATACGTGTCTGACTATGTTGTGGCCCTGGAGGAGAAAGAGTGCCAGGATGCCTGCGCGATGCCACACGCCACGCGGGGTGACACTCCGGCCGCGCTCGGAATGCGGGAATGTGACACCTGCTGCCGTGTCGTAGCGAAGTGAGTGGCGGGTTTTAACGCTGCAATTTCACGTCTCTGTTCGGCACGAAAGGACTGTCACGACCGCCGGCGGAAGCCAGGCGGACATGGCACCGCACGCGCAGCCTGGCACTGGCACGCTTCGGGACGCTTTCCTGTTCATCTCCCGGCGAGTCCCAAATAAATACGTTTCGTCCCTTTTCACGCGTTTGTTGTTCCG
>NC_051419.1:3483506-3483942 GCF_015228065.2 Penaeus monodon
CGAAGCAAGAAATAAATACATAAAAAAGAAAAGAGAATAGAAAAATAAGACAGAAAAATAAAATAAAACAATCAAATAGAAAAATGAAATAGAAACAAGAAAAAAAAAATAAAATAAAGCAAATAAAATATGAAAATAAAATATAAAAATAAAATGGGAAAATTAAATGAAAAATGAAGTAGCAAAAATAATTAGAAAATAAAATAGAAAAAAAATAATATAGAAAAAGATATAGAAAAATAAAATAAAATAATAAACAGAAAAAAATAGAAAAAAAAGGAAAAGAAAATGAATAAATAAATAAATAAAAATCAATAGAAAAATCAATAGAAAGCTAAAATAGAAAGAAATAATAAAACAATCAATAATAATAATAAAAAACAACAACTGAAAAATGAAGCAGAAAATAAAATTCTATAAATATCAGATCTTCTTG
>NC_051419.1:3483991-3484098 GCF_015228065.2 Penaeus monodon
TCGTGTATTTTAACTTTCCCAGTCCCTCTCGACCCCATTAACACGAATCAGCACGAATCAATCACAGAAAAAAAGACCCAATTGTGGATATTTCCTGTTTCCTTTTT
>NC_051419.1:3484305-3484767 GCF_015228065.2 Penaeus monodon
ATTGTCGCATCCGGGAAGCTCAACAGATAAGGATCAATAGCGGGGGATGAAGTCGGGATGAAGTCGGGTGAAGTCAGGGTGAAGCCGAGAATGAATTCGGGATGAAGCTAGGATGAAGCCGAGGATGAAACAATGATGAAGCCGAGATGAACTCAGGTTGAAGTCAGGATGAAGCTGAGGATAAAGCAAAGGGTTAAGCCGGGGACGCAGACGGGATGAAACGAGATGAAGCCTGGGTAAAAGCCTGACAAAGCCGGGATGGCGCTTGTGATGTGCCCAAGGATGAAGCCGGAGAGCCAAGAATAAAGCCGGGATGAATCCTGAGATGAAGCTGAGGATGAAGCAGGGATAAATCAAGGATAAGGCCGCTTTGAAGCCAAGGATGGAGCTGAGGATAAAGCTAAGTCGAATCCAGAATAAAGCCAAAATGAAGCCAAGGGTAAAGTCGGGACGATTTCAGGA
>NC_051419.1:3484797-3485417 GCF_015228065.2 Penaeus monodon
AATTTGGTCTCAGGCGGCGATCGAAGCCTCGCCTTTCGCCTCCTCAATAATCGAATCTTTAAGCTTCTTTTTTCTTCCCTTCTGTTTTATATTTCTTTTTATTTGTCTTTATTTTCATTTTTCTTTTTTTCTTCATTTGATTTTCTTTTCTCTTGATTTTATCTTCGTTTATTTCATATTTTCATATTTTGTGTTCGTTTCTAGTATCTTCATTTTCGTGTATTTTAACTTTACCTTCGTTTTATCTTGTCTTTGATTATATCATTTTGGTATTTTGTATTTTTTCTGTTATTCCTATCTTCTTTTTTTCTTATTCTTTCATTCGTTTATCTTATCTTAACTTTTTATCATTTTCTTTCTTCTGAATTTTAATTTCGATTTTACTTCCTTTTATCTTCCTTTCGCATCAGGTTATCTTCATTTACCTAAACTTCATCTCTTGCCTAAACTTTCCCCTCTTTTTTCCTTCCCCTCTTTTATCTTTATTTTCTTTTATCTCACTCTTATCTTCGCTTGAGTGTTTCCTTTTCTGTCTCTTTTTTTAGGGTTTTCTTCTCCTATCTTTTTTATCAATCTTTTTTATTCTTATTATTTCTTCATTTATCTTACCTATTATCTTC
>NC_051419.1:3485808-3486008 GCF_015228065.2 Penaeus monodon
CTTATGGTCTACATCTTCTTGCTAACCTCATCGTTAACGTCACTGATCCATTTTCTTATCTTTAGCATGTTTGCTTTCCCCTCTTTCGTCACGTCTGTTCATTTCATGGCTTGTTGGTGGATTGCTTGTAAATTGTTCAGTTTATTCTATGTCGTCTGTTTTCTCGTAAACTCTATCATTACTTTTATTATTTCGTTGAG
>NC_051419.1:3486128-3486526 GCF_015228065.2 Penaeus monodon
TAGCCTTGCGTTTTCTCTCCAATATATTTCTTATCTGTGTCTATTTATTTGTATATATTCTTTAATCCTTTTATCTACTTCATTTGTTTATTCTCGTTTTTTTCTCATTTAATTTCTTTCTTTCTTTTGCCGTATTCTCTCCACCTTTTCCTTCCTTCATTTACTATACTTTTTTCTGTTTTCAGGGACTACTGGATTTTTTTTTTTTATTACAGTATTACATCTTTATTACATTTTTATTACGTTTTTATTACATTTTTATTAGGTTTTTATTACATTTTTATTACGTTTTTATTACATTTTTATTACGTTTTTATTACATTTTTTACGCATTTCTTATTTTCTCTTATCTCTCTTATCTTGTTTACTACTATGTTCATTTCACAGCCTGCTTTAGA
>NC_051419.1:3486617-3486727 GCF_015228065.2 Penaeus monodon
TCACATACATTTCATGGCTCGATCTAATATTTTTTTATTCATATTCTTCTTTGTGTCTTTTGTCTGATATTCTGCCTTACTTGAATAAATGATTTTGATTTACCAAATAT
>NC_051419.1:3486750-3486864 GCF_015228065.2 Penaeus monodon
TTGGATAATGCAATGCATTTTTTTTTCTTTTTTCATCACACTTTCCCAGCCTCATTCTCTTTGTCTTTTCCTTTATGCATCGATGTTTCCTTATTCTCTTCGTCCCAGGAGCAA
>NC_051419.1:3487195-3487384 GCF_015228065.2 Penaeus monodon
ACGACGCCTTCATAATCTTCTATTCAGAGCTCCATTTTAGCCTTCCGTAGCCATTCCCTTTCAGGTCTCTCGCCCCGTGTATCTTGGGCAACGTCCCTGCATCGGTAATGACGTCAGCCACACGGAGACAGGGAGAGGGGGTTTTGACAGACATGCGGAGAGGCAGACGTACGTACATGCATGCAGGAC
>NC_051419.1:3487871-3488182 GCF_015228065.2 Penaeus monodon
ATAACAAGAGAGAGGAGGAAAGGAGGGAGAGAAGCGGGGATGAAGAGAGATAAACCGATAAATAGATTTCAGAGTAGAGGGGAGGGGGGGCATACTAAGTGAGTGAGAGTATGAATCATAACACTGCGATGAATAGTTTAAAAAATGCAAAACGGTCACTGATGACAAAGAGCAGTTTTCACACTCCAAACTAGGGTGAGAGTCGTTGATACACATATATTCAATTTATTCATGAAGACCTTGTGTATAAAATGTAATATTACACCCCCTCCCCCGCACACACACACATAAATAAATAAATAGGTTTAGGA
>NC_051419.1:3488219-3488943 GCF_015228065.2 Penaeus monodon
ATGTTGAAATTTTTGATTCGTCATTAATCAAAATGTACCACATCTTTTAAAAGCTATTCTCCTCAGCCCTAAGAGGGAGATAAAGTACCAACATAACCGTATTGTCAAAACACGCTTTGTAAAATATATTGAATGTAATAAAAATTCAGTGGTATAAGTTTTATTTGGATAAACTATGTTATATTTTAGTTAAAGCAATGGTTGCTGGATTGAATTTCTTGGATTCAATATCTTGGATTGAATATCTTGGACTGAATATCTTGGAAAGTAAGGCTGCCATCGGGAAGGTTTTCCAACTTGTTTCTTCTTCAGATGAACAAGGCTTCCGATCGTGTGCAGGAGAGACCTTACCACTTAAACGTTATTTTTTTTAGGAAATAGGGGAGTTTAGGAGTAAATGAGATGTTATAAAGCTTGTCTAAGGATATGAATGTAAAAAGAGATTGAACATTTAGACTCCTAACGATGGGCAAGTTTTTTACTTTACAACACAAGAGAAGCGACGGACTGAACGACCATCCTGCCCGCCCATTCTTGCTCAATCCCAAGAACAGATGCGAAAGAATAGAGAAAGAGAGAGTTGGAGACTCATCGTAGGGGACATTCTTCGGAGTAAATAGCGTGCTGTCAGGCAAAAGATAGAAGCAGTGATATATTACTGCTTCAAGAACTCAGTATATGAAGCAGAGTTTGTTTAGGTTGTTAATCTGCAGGAAATATTTGA
>NC_051419.1:3488988-3489104 GCF_015228065.2 Penaeus monodon
TCCTCCGAGATTGCAATGATTGCTAATACACAATTCCGTTCCTGTGGCACTCTGGCAAAAGCAAACACTTACAATGAACCTGGCATCCTTTCTTATGAATTAGTAACTACTCTTCA
>NC_051419.1:3489179-3489434 GCF_015228065.2 Penaeus monodon
CGGTTTTGGAAGACACATATTATGTTACCACATTATGAATAATCTCTAATTTAGTCGGAGTTTTGTTGACCAACAATGTGAAATTTGCCTTTAATGATCAGAAAGGAAAAATGCAGCCCCTCGCGGCCTTCCTCGACGAAGCTTGAATGAAATCAGCCGGAGGGTTTTCTCGCGGCACCAAGAATCAGAGTCCCGAGTGGCGGCGGCGATAATCTGGTAAGAATGCATTTCCTTTGTTTGATATATGTTTTAACA
>NC_051419.1:3489752-3490108 GCF_015228065.2 Penaeus monodon
CGTTGGTGCGTGCTCAAAACTCCGTCTGATAATAAGGAGCATCATATCCGCTAAAACAATATTCAGATAATAAAATCCTCAGCTCTGTGCACAGAAGGTCGAGAGTCCAGCCCTCGCCGCCGAAGCAATCGCCCTTCCGCGCAGTTTTCCGTGCGCCCCCAAACACAACCACGAGGGAAAAGTGTCATCTTCGCCTTAATTAACCTCTTCACTTTGATATGCAGATTTAATTCCATTCGCAATAATATCAGCCAGTTCTGCGGCGCCATTATATTCCCAGCTCTTCAAAAGGTAATGGAAATCTTCACCAAAGCAGGAAACGTTTCCCTCGCTTGTTCGACAAAGGAAACGTTTAT
>NC_051419.1:3490231-3490459 GCF_015228065.2 Penaeus monodon
CTGGACTCGTTATTAGACAGAAAAACAACTCCGGTTCTTTGACGCCTCGTAAGTCTTTGTGGCCGCGCCCGAGTGCCTTGGGAGTCAAAGACGAAGGGTAATTAAAATTGAATTTTACAACGTCCTTGGCGAAAGGCCGCGCGAAAATCTGGCGCTCGAAGGATCCTGCGAAGGACGAGGAAGGGAAAAACGAAGAGCAGGAGGAACGCAAAGGAAGCTGGGTGTGTT
>NC_051419.1:3490528-3491116 GCF_015228065.2 Penaeus monodon
AGAAGGAAGGACGGAAGGACAGAAGGAAGAGGGATGGAAAGAGTGATGAAGAGTGAAGGAGATGGAAGGAGGGAGGGAAGGAGAGTGAAGGAGATGAAAGAGTGAAGGAGATGGAAGGAGGGAGGGAAGAAGAAGGAGAAAGAAGATGAAGCAGAAAGGCGAAATGAAAAGTAATGGAAGAGGGAAAGCAGAAGGCGAAGAAGATGGAAGGGTAATGACGGGTGATAATACGAAAGGGGAAAAGTGAAATAAGGAAGGATGTTAAGGAAAGAAACAAAGAGGAGAGAAGGAAAGGCGGATAGATGGGCGATAAAGGATGATGAAAGAGAGAATAAAAGAGGAAAAGATAGATAAATGGGAGAGGAACGATAGAAGGATGATGAAGGGAGAAAGAAAAGAGAGAAGGAAAGATGAAAATAGTAACTAAGGAAAAACATAGAAGAAAAGACGTTAAAGAATGAAAGAAAGAACGATAATGAACGAAATAAATGTAAATAAAAGAGAAAGAGAGAAGAAAATATGAAAATGTAAGTTAGGAATGAAGGAATGAAGGAAGCCAGAACTGTCGATCGTGGTTGCGAAGGAGGA
>NC_051419.1:3491144-3491235 GCF_015228065.2 Penaeus monodon
AAGCCCATTGAGTCCAAACTTGCGCCCCGAGACAATGGACAAAGCCGAGATCCAAACTCCGGCTGACGGTGTGCAAAGCCGACTAAAGGAA
>NC_051419.1:3491476-3491628 GCF_015228065.2 Penaeus monodon
TTGTTGACCAAGCTGCTCCGCCAACTTCCTTGACCAAGTCGGGAGCCAAGTTGTTGGTTTAAGTTATGAGCCGTTACTCGTGCGCCAAGTAAGTTGGGAACTGACTTGTATACCAAGATGTCAGCGGATGAGTTAGTCAGGGGATGCATTAC
>NC_051419.1:3492448-3492601 GCF_015228065.2 Penaeus monodon
TGAGGGTGACAAGACGTAACTCCTCAAGGGGAAGTGTCATTAAAACCCCGTCAGGAGAATCCATTGTCTATTTGATATCTCCCATTTCTGTTCTTCTCTCCCCCGAGTTATTCTCCTCTTTCTCTCTTCCCAAATCATCTCTCCCACTCCAGA
>NC_051419.1:3492860-3493109 GCF_015228065.2 Penaeus monodon
CCCATATCTTCCCTCCCCCCCTCCCCCCCTCCTTTCCCTCCTTTCCTTCCTTTCCCCCAATTTCCCCTCTTCCTTTCCTCCGCACTCTATGGCCTTACTGTCCCTCCTTCGTCCCCTCTTACTATATTCGTTTCCTATTTTCTCCTATTTCCCACGTCTTTTTAAATTCGAAATGTGATATCTCAACCTCCTATACTTCCCTTATTTCGCCCTCTCTCATTTTCTCTTCTTTCTCTCACTGTCCTCTTT
>NC_051419.1:3493620-3493821 GCF_015228065.2 Penaeus monodon
GCAAGTGACGTTTAGAAATATATATAAGAAAAAAAGGGAATTGCATTTATCAAGCCTTTCTGTTATCAGTAACTATCCTCTTCATTTTTTTTCTCTTCTTTTTTGTAAACTTATATTCGCGCCCTAGCTCTCTGCCTGTTGCTCAAGCCATGATTTATGATTTTACTGACATACTGTGTCCATCCCAAATCTCTATGCAAA
>NC_051419.1:3494202-3494355 GCF_015228065.2 Penaeus monodon
TTACTAAAATAACTCCCCCCAAAAATTAAGAGAAATAACAAAAATAGGATTCACCGTGAATTCACTTACGGTTTCAAAAGGGGGAAACTGACGTAAATTGTAAGTTGAGAGTTTGTAAGACGGCGGAACATATCTTTGATCATGAATCTAATA
>NC_051419.1:3494627-3494696 GCF_015228065.2 Penaeus monodon
CGGGTATTTCGCTCTTACACTTTTGACAGGATGAGGATCCTGTTGCGTGCTCACTAACGAAGGAGGGTA
>NC_051419.1:3495804-3496204 GCF_015228065.2 Penaeus monodon
CATGTTCAGCTTCCATTTGTGTCATTGCATAGCGAAGTGGCAGCAAGAGTACACGATACCGGTATAGCATTAGTCCGCTGACAGCAGCAAGCACAGACACTATAACAGAGTCACAGAAAGCACACAGCTGTATCATACGTTCCAATTAAGTGCGTATTTTAACACCGCTGTTCCAGTAAGGAGTCATTCGGATGCGCTTCGTTGGCTTCCAAATAAAATCCAAAAACGTGGCTTTGAGAACAAGAAATTTCTGGCTTTTTTCCATCAGCTGAGGGGAAGATAGGCCATCAGCCGGACTTTCTTTCTAACGTAATCTCCGTGGCTTTGATATTAGCTGGGTTTGTAATCAGTAGTTTTGCAATCACTGGTTTTGTTTTCGGTGCCTTTGTAATCGCTGACT
>NC_051419.1:3496273-3496514 GCF_015228065.2 Penaeus monodon
ACCAACCTACCGCACCATCACGCGGCTTAGAATGGATGTTCCTCGACGAACTTGATAAAGCTGTTCAGGAAGGTAAATTATACGTTAATTTCGACCTTTTTTAAGTTTGACGAACCTTTTAGCTGTTCGCACGAAGGTTATGAAAAGGGGAAGAACGTGTTGGTATAATGATTAGAGGATTATAGTTCAAGAAAAAGAGAGGGAGAGGGAGAAGGGGAAAGGGGAATTAGGGTGCAGGTTA
>NC_051419.1:3496875-3497123 GCF_015228065.2 Penaeus monodon
AATAATAACGAAATGTTTAACAATGTTATTTCGTTCCAGCATTCTGTGTTGGTGATGGATATGCAACATTCATGCTCATTTATTATTCAGTTCAGAATTTCTCCTTCTCTCCATCACCCGGGGAAAAAATCATAATATAATTTTGCCGCGAATTCACGTCAAGTCTGATTTGATTTATCTATTGATTTGCTTAGTTTATATCTAACATATTTCCTTCTCTTTTTTTTCTCTCTCTCTTTCACATCTAT
>NC_051419.1:3497364-3498647 GCF_015228065.2 Penaeus monodon
TAATTATGAAATATTTTTCCCATTCACTGGCACAAAACTCTACGGAGGAATTATTGAATCTAGAAAAATATATCCAAATAATTTATGAAAATTACTTGCAAGTGTCTTCGACCCTTTTTTCTCTATAAGTAAGTATAAGTATTACTGAACATTATGTGTATACAGTATAACAATATCACATGAAAAATGTAATTATAAACCTGTTAAAATAACGATCAAAGAGCGTAAATAATTCTTTTTCTTTTCTTGATGAAAATCGATGAAAATCTTAATGTCTGCGTGAAAGGTAAAGTTGCAGAAAATATATATATATGTTTCAGTAATTTCCAGCTTAAAGCAAATGGGATTTTAAAATCATGTATTTCACTTAAAAGTTTAACTTTTACTTAAAAGATCCTCATGCAGTATTCAGTTCTCAGTTTCTGGAATCAGCGAAAAGCGTGTCTTCCTTATCTGTTCAGCTTTTTTGATAATGACATACTTTACCAATGACGTAATTCTACATTAATATAAACGCCATCGGCTTTTCCCTCTTCGTTTATTATTTTTTTACGCGGAATAGCACCAATACGCTGGGACTTTCATTTCAGCTATTTTATTTCTATCCACGCTATTCACAAAATACATGTTTTATATATGGAAATGTATGTGCGTGAAGCGGATGCCTCAGTTTTTTGGAAATGTTTTTTTATATTTTTTCTAACTCTTCATACATTTTCCGTGTTGCATATTCCTCTTTCTTTATCATTTTCCTACACATTTTTATGCCCACATTGAGTCTCTGAACAGGCTCCTTGCAGTGAAAATGTAAATTCCATGAGTGAATAGCCTGCCAGTTGTATGAATAATTCATGGCGACAGAATTTGCACATAACTCTACGGTACTCAATTGCCGCATTTCATTATACAATAAACCTGAGTAAAGCACAGTGAACTCGAAGTGATCTAAAAATATCATAATGAGTAAAATGCTTGCACGTAATACTTAGAATCAGCATCAAAAGTCTGAATTTTCGCATTCAGCTCCCGTCGAGAGATGAAGAATGTGTCTTGACTTTGTTAAATAATTATCGAAAATGTGCTAACTCGCAAAACCTAAACCCAGACGCGTATGTTTACGTTGTAAATCAAAAATTATTATGCACAACATTAGCAAGGCCAATTACTCATTCTAAATGAGCTTTGGATCATACGATAAAAGGCTCACCATTATGAATTATTAATTGCAGATATTAATCACCACCGTGTACTCAAAGGGAAAGCCATATTTATTATGAATTGCG
>NC_051419.1:3498906-3499310 GCF_015228065.2 Penaeus monodon
TAAAACACACATAACGTAACACGAATAAAACATATCCCAAACTAGATCCAGGCGAGCAATAAATAAGAAATAAGAAGGAAAAAAACAATAATGATACATCACAAAGCAAACAACCATTAACTCGAAAAATATATATATATATAAAAATACACACACACAACGAAACATAAGATCGCAAACTCCTAAGTTGTTTGTGCTCTTACGCTTCCTTGCGTCACATTTGCCCTTTCATTATATCTGCTTTTCATTCATGACATTCAGATGTTTTCCTTTCGAGCGAATAAAAGAACTTTTGAAGCTCTCCTTTACTTCGGACCATCGGCTTTAAAGGAAATGTGCAGGGCTGAATATCTGTCTGTTAAGAGAACCAGAGAAACGTATGTCTTCTTGGACGATTTAAATGA
>NC_051419.1:3499521-3499694 GCF_015228065.2 Penaeus monodon
CCTCATTCACAAAAGCCATTCGTACCCTGATAATCGTAGAGCACAAAAAAAGTGAAACCATTCAGTCTCAACATCATAAAATTATGCACCTTTTCTAAGCTTACTGTTTCTCTCTCCTCCAACACCCACAGTCGCTCTCTATATGGAAGTGTCATCACTAAAGTTTTTTTTTA
>NC_051419.1:3499733-3499942 GCF_015228065.2 Penaeus monodon
TTCGAAAGATGATCCCAAAATGCCTAGAATATCTCACGGACGCATTCACTCCCGAATTGTTTGTCAGTTATCCATTTAATTGAGCCATCCCGAGTGCCAGAACGTAATAGCACATTAACCCAAGTGATTGCTGCAAATTCCCAATACAGAGATACTCGGAGGTCCTTTCAGTCGGTGCAGACTTGAGGAGCAAATAATATCTTGGACTC
>NC_051419.1:3501562-3502026 GCF_015228065.2 Penaeus monodon
CCATTATTCCGTTCTCATACATCCATCTTCCTGTCGTTTATAAAACACCACGTCGCATTTTTCTCGTACACGCGTTCCTTAATTGCTAGCACGGTCTTAATAATACCATCACTCTTCTATATCATGCAGTTCGTATATACATTCTTGACTTTTAAAACGTCATTTGATACTGAGTATCTTATTGAGTATTTCTTGCACCGTTCATCCTCGATTGCTTGCACCCTCTACGACCCTTCAAGCGTGGATTTGAGAAAGCAGAAATTTAGTCCGAAAAACGAATCCAGCTGGACGACAATTTCACTTCATCCATCCACGAGTCAGGTGATAGGGGGGGGGCAAAGGTCATAAACCATCCGGGGTCATTAGGAGGATGACCTTTGACCCCGAACGATTAAAGCGAATCAACGCTTCGGAGGCTGGGACTTGTTGCCTCGAGGTCTGGTGATAGATGGGCCTCCGTGATC
>NC_051419.1:3502487-3502987 GCF_015228065.2 Penaeus monodon
TCAAAAAAAATGTTGATACACATTACAACCTAGCAGTGAACTCCTGCAATAGCTTGACCTAAAATAAATGAACTAGGAAAACACAGTGAAACAACCACAATGTATTTCGCGTGCCCTTGGTAAAATATGTGCCCTGTCAGAAACCGAGAGAAGTAATGTATATATCTGGACGAATCTCACTTTAAAAAAAAAATCTTGACAAAATAATTGTTTAAAAAGATAAATAGAAATACTGTGGTTCTATGATGTACACACGCGGGGAATACTCATGAAAACAGCACAGGAAGCATATATTTTAAAACATCATACTAATAACACGTCATGCATTAATCTAAAGCTACAGCGATTTCAGCTACGAATCGCAAACTCCGGTTAATTAATAAAATTTTCTTTTAAAAATATGTCTTACACTTGACTAGGCTAACATTGTGAACAATTTGTCAATATCCTCAAGTCAGTCAAGGAAGGCAATTAGCAACAGATGGAGAAAAAAAAATAAT
>NC_051419.1:3503257-3503847 GCF_015228065.2 Penaeus monodon
GGCCGAATCTTCCAAACTTTTCTCAATTACTATTTCCTTCTCCAGTGTTTCATTACTCACCCAATATATTTCTCTCGACTTGGAAAAAAATGGAAATAGATAAAATAAAAGAAGAGTTTACAGTTAATTGCACGCTTTTTTAAATGAAACATTTATGAACAAAAACGTATGTAATTGCAAACCGGCTGACGACCCGCCCAGCCAGTTGATTGTCACAATGACTCTCAAACAAGGGATGACTGACACAAAATACTAAATCAATTTGATTCTCTATTTCATATTTTTGCCGCTCATATTTCCCATCGTTCAATATATAGTACTATTAATAATATTTTATTCACTATAAACAAGGAAAATAATGTATATCTTATTAAGATCTTTTTTCTGAATATCTTATAAAGATTTTTTTCCTGATATCATTATAAATAAATATAATTTTCTTAATAAAACAATCTTAATAAGGGAATATTTCAGAATCACTATCATTTATATTCGTATATATAAATATATCAAACAAAGGTAAAACTAATTGGCGGTTTATATTTATTAATTGTTTATAATATTGCTTATGATGATATGAATGATAAGTG
>NC_051419.1:3503872-3503945 GCF_015228065.2 Penaeus monodon
TTACCATAGACTGTAATTTTGCTTGTCCCTGCCTTGAATGTAATGAATATTCTGTGAACTCATTAATCACGCC
>NC_051419.1:3505109-3505359 GCF_015228065.2 Penaeus monodon
CATTAGCCCGTACGTACCCCAACATATCCATGCCGCGCAGTGTTCCCTTCGCCTCTGTTTTGCTCAAAATATTTATTGTTGGCCTCCTGAGCAGCGCCGCACAAAGCCTCCCAGCACTGTGTGTTGCTTTGTTCGAGACTGCCTTTCGTCAACACAATTGAAACAGGTTGTTCAAAGTGGCGCGAGCACGGACATTAATTCATTAATTCTACATCGTTAGTCCGTTGCTTTTGCTTCATCTCTATAAACA
>NC_051419.1:3505758-3505931 GCF_015228065.2 Penaeus monodon
TAGATTTTATAAAGCGGGGAAGAGGGGAACGTGTTGCTTTTAAGACAGAGAAATGTAACCCGGGTTTTTTGTAGGAAGAACTGTTATAGTTAATGTGACAGGAAACGGGTCTTTACTAAATGACAAGACATGACTGTTTCAGGTTTCCATTTAATAGTTAGATCCTTTTAAGG
>NC_051419.1:3506054-3506293 GCF_015228065.2 Penaeus monodon
ACAGCACGTAAATCCATTTAAATATCCTTTCAAAGACAGGGGAAAAAATAGCAGGGAAATCGGTAATAACTTGAAATTAGCTGTATTTAGTTACCTCGTTTCCACAAGCCACCATGAAAGGGTTTTTTTGCATGGTACAGTAGGAAGCGTTATTAACATGCAACGTGCAATAGAGCCATTTCGATGCCCAATCACCTCTCTATTATTACGATACCCTGGGTGTTTTCTTATTTTATAAA
>NC_051419.1:3506681-3506914 GCF_015228065.2 Penaeus monodon
AATTAGCCCAGAATAAAGAAAAGAAAACGGGCAACGCGGTGTGTAATCCCCGACACCATTAGACCGGCTTCAAAGGTGCTAATCACAACCCACAGCCCACAACTCACGAGTCCCAGGAACTAGTCGTGTGCTGACAGAGAGAAGGGAGTAAGAGGAGTTAAAATAAAAAAGAGAGTGTAGATGGGGTTCCTTGTTCAAGTATGTGAAGTTTTATATCAGTGGGGGGGAGGGGG
>NC_051419.1:3507118-3507272 GCF_015228065.2 Penaeus monodon
GTGTTAAAAATATCAGCACAATAGATGTGGATGAAAGAGCAAAGCAGTGATTAATTTGTGTTGATGCCAAGTGTGGGCGTCAGTCATGTTCTATTGATAAGTTAAAGAATAAAAATCACGATTTAGTATAACTGTTGTCAATATCATTTTCCCT
>NC_051419.1:3507470-3507805 GCF_015228065.2 Penaeus monodon
GTTTAATATCATCGTTACTAACATCTTCATCGTCACCAACAAACTTGTTAAAGATTATGATTATTATCTTAGCGCTATGCCGTTACTGCTTCATCTTCCCTAATACTGTATTATTATAAGCATTATCATTATCATTACTAATGCACTGGAGACCTTGCAATAACGCGCTTACATGTTGCAAAATCAATATATTCCTTCATTAGAGCAGCCTATTACTATGATGATAAAGTAAGGTCATTAAAGTTTTTTTTTAAGAATTTCGTAATATATATATTTTTTTTATTTGTAGTTAATGAATTTTACTCGAAGATATGTTTGAATTCCCTGAGGCATTT
>NC_051419.1:3507845-3508182 GCF_015228065.2 Penaeus monodon
GAGCTAAACTTCGGCTTAATCAAAAGTTTTCCTTGACAAATGTGTTTACAAAAAAAGGTGGAAAAGTTGCATATTACGTTATTATTTGTATTCCTGGGGGGGGGGAGGCGGGGGCGGAGGCGGAGGCAGTTATTATAAGGCAAATGTTTGTGTTTATGAAAATAAACTAATGAAACTACTGAAAACTAATTTGGTCTTGTTATCCTTTTTTTTTTTCGGCATAAAAACAATAGGTTTCAGAGGGAATTGTTATGAAACAATGGCTGTGGAATTATGGCTTGGCTTTAAATGTTGCAAAAGTAATATAATATACAAGTTGCCTCCCCCCCCCCCCAAC
>NC_051419.1:3508542-3508982 GCF_015228065.2 Penaeus monodon
ACCAAACCGGCTGCAAAAATAACACGAAGACGCTGGCAGGTCTCTAAAGCGCTGACAGACTCCAGGCTTGGCAGAGATAAGAGATAAGGCAGGCGCGCGCAGAAAACCTTATTTATGACATAATGATATGCGCGGCTTCCTCTCCACGATGCAAAGCGGAACTGCGGTGGCAATTGCGCGCAGAAATGACGCAAGCGTTAATGAACGTGCATTCTCATCAAACGGATATCATTGATTGCATTAAAAGAGTCGGAAGTGCGGATGCAAATATGGCGCCGAAGGGGATGACCGCTAATTGATAAGGATAGTTTTATAGTCGGAACTAATGTTTCGTTAATTATTGCTTTTACCACCTTTAGCGGAAATGTGGATGGCGTGAATAGCTTCCTTGTCAATAAGTACTCGATATAATTGGCAGACCGTCTTTTATATGTATGTGC
>NC_051419.1:3509084-3509722 GCF_015228065.2 Penaeus monodon
TCATTTATCTATCTATTTTTCTATACAATTTGAGTTTCAGGACGTAATTGAACTCGTGTGGGTGAGACACGTCGACTTGATCATCAGTAGAAGTTTCATATAATTAGCAGATCCTGATTTTAATTTCTCTACCTGTCTATATAAACCGAGTTTCAGTGCCGAATTTGTTTGAGATTTTTGTGTAATTGGCAGATTGTTGTATTATTTGCACTTTCACATGCAGTGAGGCTGGTCCTCCAGCATCAATCACAGCGATAAACATTCGTGTGGCCATAAGCTGGAGTTTTATGCCCTTTTTGCGATGGAATTTTATATCACGTTATAGATTTATAGCAGTTGAACGTATATATTTATGTCATAGACACAGCACACATAAAATACACTGGATACTTCAAGAAAAGTGTAACGTAAAGATAGCATATCATTTCGATGCGTCGTTTGGGAATTTTCGGATTTATGTGAACGCTGTGTCGGATGGCAAGGCTTTGTGGTAAGATTTTAGTGTGTGAGAAAAAAAAATCTATGCATCTGTCAAATATATTCTAATTGCTAGGATTTCAATTTGTCAAACAAAACAAAAAATCAGTATTAAAATATTTCATGATCGTAGAGCGATTGTTTAACCAAAGGATAAAGCC
>NC_051419.1:3509764-3510853 GCF_015228065.2 Penaeus monodon
TAGGTAAACAGTTTGTTTTAGCTCTCATTCCAACAACGACCGAACCTGATAATACTCCCAAAGCACAGTTGTAATTAGATGTGCAATATAGAGGCATTCGTGGGCCTACCTAGTTACGGGCAGGGGGATATACCCTGTTACACATCGCTCATTTCATTATTCAGAGTGAGAGTGCGGATCCCTCTCCCCCCCTTATCTCCCTCACTCTCATCCTCACCCTCATCCTCACCCTTACCCGGCTCTTTACACTAAGCTTCACCACTTTCCTCGTCTCTCCTCCGCTTCACCTTTCCCTATCATCCTATTCTGTCTCTTTCTTTTTACCTGTGTCATCCATTTCCTCCCCATCTGCCTCCTTCGATTGTTCTTCTCTTCCCCATTTCTTCCTCATCCTCACTCTCACCCCTCCCCCCCACACAGTTCTTCCTCCCCCCCCCCCCAACTCCGCCCCCTCCTCGTCCTCCTCCCTCCCCATCCCCCTCTCTATAACCCGTCCCCTCTCCAACCTCCCTTACCTTCACTAACTCTCTCTTAATTCGTCCCCCCCACTTAATAACCCTCCCCCTCCCTTTCCCTCTACCCCTTCCCTCCTCCTCTACCCTCCTTATCTTCCCTTATTTTCTTCCCTCCACCTGTTCCCTCCTCCACTTCTCCCCACCTCTTCCCTCCTCCACTTCCCTCCTTCTTTTCCGCCCATCTCTTCCCTCCGCTTCTTCCCTCCTCCACTTCCCTCCACCTCTTCCCTCCACCTCTTCCCTCAATCCCTCCAGCATTGACTCGCAGCGTGATTGTTTTTCGTAATCTTATTTCAAAGAAGGCGTGATGGTTCGGGTTTATCTAATGCAGGTGGCGTAATTAAGTTAGGTGAGATGAGGGCAAATTACGTCAGCTCAGGCAAAGAAAAGGATTAATTAGGTTGCTTATATTCCATAAATAGCGGGGGTGTGATGTGAATGTGAATATGAAGGACAGCATTGGATAAAGCTGAACTTGCTTCGTGTGGGTTAAGGAAATTAAAACGCTCAAGTTGTTTTAGTCTAATTTAGCATAATCGGATTAAATTTATAATTTATGGCTTATGTGCTGTCT
>NC_051419.1:3510906-3511195 GCF_015228065.2 Penaeus monodon
CAAGAATGCATACATACAAGAAATACGAACTAGTATCACGAAAACGCCTTGTAATAACTATTCCTAATAATTCTAAAATCTGTATTA
This sequence comes from Penaeus monodon, assembly GCF_015228065.2. NCBI lineage: Eukaryota > Metazoa > Arthropoda > Malacostraca > Decapoda > Penaeidae > Penaeus > Penaeus monodon. The sequence goes on from NC_051419.1 coordinate 3,510,994, forward strand.
AGCATTAAGCAACATCACAACTTTCGCCACGGAAAATGGGAGGAAGACAAGAGACAGAGAAGCAAGTAGGAGGAAAAAGGATAAAATGCGAGAAAGGGAAGACAGGAAAAGGGAAGAGACGAAGAGGGGAGGGAAAGGCGGAGACCAAATCTCGTTAGAATGGCACGGGATATGAAGGTCGACCAAGGTAGGGAAAAGACAG
>NC_051419.1:3511318-3511916 GCF_015228065.2 Penaeus monodon
AAGGAAAGAGAGGGCAAGAAATAATCAGGGGAAGGGAGAGAATAGGAGGGGAAAATAGGAAAGGGAAAGAATGGAAAGAGGAGAAGAGGGAAGGGAAAGAAAGGAAACGGGAGAGGAGGGAAGAGAAAGAAAGGGGAGAAAAGGGGAGGTAAAGAGAGGGAAGGCAAGCGATGGAGAGGCAAAATCAGAAGGAAGGGGAGGGGAAAAGCAGGGAAAAAAACAGAGAAAGAGGAGAGAAGGAGCTAAAACAAGGCAAGGAAGAAGAAGGGAAAGGTAGGAGAGGGAGAGAGAGGGACAGGGAAAGCAAAGGCAAGTGAAGGGAGGGTAAGGTAGACTCCAGACGCTGGCTCACACGAAAACAAACATCGAGACGAGAAGACCTGTCACTCTAAATAGGATTCGAATCTCCCATTGCAAGAGACATCTGCGTGTGAGAGGAAAGAGGGAGAGTGCAGATAAAGGGATAAAGCAGGTGGACGAGATAAATGCAATGGTGGTTATCGAGATTTAAAAACTGAGAGGGAATAATAGGCAGCGTAAATATATGTGTTCTTAACTTTTACTTTCGTTTTCCCTTATCAAAAAAGAAAGTAAAAAT
>NC_051419.1:3512543-3513019 GCF_015228065.2 Penaeus monodon
CTTGTACATGCATGTGCGATAACATGCACAAGTGCATGAAAGCACGAATGTTCAGGAGAGATGTAAATGTAGTGTCTCATTCATCCCCAATCAGCAAGCGACAGGATATGAATGAGAAACTGAGAGCGGGCGAGAGTGAGCCGCTGATTACCGTGCGAAGTGTGAAACGCCGGCCCGCGAGGAAGCAGTATGACTTACGCCGAGATGGGACACGAGATACTCTACTGCATATATGCTACTTAATGCCACGCGAGTTATATGCCTCAGGCCCTCCCTCAAAGTACGTATAAAATGCTATAACAGATTGGAATACCTAACGGAAAAGGGAGGGTTTACGGGCGCGTATATCTTCACTTAAGGAATGTTCCTCATAAAGTAGTAAAGGGGGATAGGGTCTTGCAGAAGCCGGCTGAGTAATATGTGATGTATCCAACGCAAAGGTAAGAAAGGGAAAAAAATCCCAGGTACTGACAGAG
>NC_051419.1:3513095-3513346 GCF_015228065.2 Penaeus monodon
CGTGAATCTGTGGTGGAAAAATCGACAGGGTAATAAAACGAGAGAGAAAAAGGAGGGGGAAAGAATTGTCGAGAGAAAGAGGAAATAAAGAAGACAGACAAAGAGGACAGACAACGTAATATATAAATCTATAGAGAAATAAAAAAGGGAGAGAAGGAGACAAAATAATCAGTTGAAATGAAGAGAAAAATGGAGCTATGTAAGGACCAAACGGGAGACTTACACACACCGCCTCAGAGTATTGACTACCC
>NC_051419.1:3514098-3514196 GCF_015228065.2 Penaeus monodon
AGGTACCGGCGGACTGAATTCTAAATGCACACTACCCTCGTTCGTTTCCTCACGAGCACGTAAACACGCACTGTTGCTACGTGTGCATGCAAGCTTTT
>NC_051419.1:3514537-3514920 GCF_015228065.2 Penaeus monodon
AGTATCACTCGCTTCGCTATACCCAAGAGAAAAGAAAGCCCACGATTATTTGCAACGCGATCTTGTGTCGGCGATGCAACGAGCAAGTTGAACGTGTCTGTCTTTCATCGCAAACCCAAACACGCTCCTACCGCACCGAGTATCAGGGTCTTGGTAAACACAGCCGCTTGTTTGCCCAGCTCAGAACCCTTAATTATCAACATGATAAACATACTTAAAGATTGATGACTTGCCTGGCATCCCCGACTATACTCCACCCTTCCCCTCCTCCCCTACTCCCCCCTTTCACTCCCTTCCCTCCCTTGTCCACTCCTTCCATCGTCCTGCGGAAGTATCTCGGTCCCTCCCTCTAATATCTGCTTCCATTTCTAGCTTTTTTAAGA
>NC_051419.1:3514937-3515123 GCF_015228065.2 Penaeus monodon
GGCCAATTTCTCCCTCGAAATTGGTCTTCTTGCATTCTCGTTTTCTCTTATTGCTTCTGACTCTTTCTTAATGTTCCTAATATTCTGTCTTCTCCTCTTCTGTTCTCCCTATCCACGTCGTCCTCTCTCAACTTTTCTTTTCTCTTCCTCTTTCTTACGTCCATGTATATTGATAAACTCTCTTTA
>NC_051419.1:3515196-3516165 GCF_015228065.2 Penaeus monodon
TCCTTCTCTCACCTCTGAAGCAGCGCCTGGGATTAACTGCGATGGCCGTCCTCCCCCCCTCCCCCCCCCTGCGCTCACGGATCCGCACAGAAATCATTCCCAATCTCTTTCCTTCACCCGCCCCTTCCCCTCACCCGCCCCTTCCCCTCACCCGCCCCTTCCCCTCACCCGCCCCTTCCCCTCACCCGCCCCTTCCCCTCACCCGCCCCTTCCCCTCACCCGCCCCTTCCCCTCACCCGCCCCTTCCCCTCACCCGCCCCTTCCCCTCACCCGCCCCTTCCCCTCACCCGCCCCTTCCCCTCACCCGCCCCTTCCCCTCACCCGCCCCTTCCCCTCACCCGCCCCTATCCCTCACTCCGTCCCTTCTCTTCACTCTTCTCCTTTCTCTCCCACTATCGCCTTTTCTCACCCCGCCTTTTCTCCTTACAACCTTTCCCCTTACCCCGCCTCATCTCACTCCGTCCCATCTCCTTACCCCGTTCCCTCCCCTCACCCCGCCCCTATCCCTTACTCCGTCCCTTCCCCTCCCCCCGTCTCTATCCCTAACTCCGCCTCTCTCCCTCACCCCGCCCCTCGCCCTCACTTTGTCTCTTCCTCTAACCCCGCCCATATCCCTCACCCCGCCCCTATCACTCACTCTATCCCTTCCCCTCAATTCGTATCTTCCCTTCACCCCGTCCCTTCCTCTCACCGCGCCCCTATCCCTCACTCCGTCCCTTCTCTTCATTCCTCTCCTTTCTCTCCCTACAACCCTTGCCCTCACCCCGCCCCTATCCCTCACTCTGTCCCTTCCCCTCACCCCGCCCCCATCCCTCACTCCGTCCCTTCCCCTTCATCCCTTCCTCTCCGCCAGTCCCTGAGCAGGACACTGGTTATCTTTCGTAGTATGTCAAAATTATTAGAATCATCATAGTTATCATTATTGCCCATATCATTTACTTTCATCATAAATATAATTGCCCATTTCCC
>NC_051419.1:3520788-3521044 GCF_015228065.2 Penaeus monodon
CATCCAGGCAACTCCCTCCGAATCCCCCGCGGAAGGGCAGACCCGAAGGACTTACCTTCCTCTCAGTTCACTTCCAGGAGCCGCCCTTCGGCCCCTTCATTGCGTATTCTGAAATCACTTCGGATTCACACTTTCGGACGGCAGCTTAAATACTTCAGTGGAAATCGACTCCCCGAACGACCGTGCGTATTACCATGGCGAACGGTGAACACTGTCAACCACTTAAAAAATCTCGGTCGTACCAGAAACGAGTATT
>NC_051419.1:3521113-3521862 GCF_015228065.2 Penaeus monodon
AACAATTCTGAAAAAAAAACTTTTTTTTTTCTCTTCGTTTCTGCGTTTTCGTTTAGGGAAACACTCGGATATAATGAGACGTTGTGGAATTGCTTTTCTCTTATTACGAAACGACACAAGAGTTGGTCTATAAGAACCAAGAGCTCGGTGAAGGAGGCTTACGGTGCCTCGGAGGAGCGCCACGGAGCCACCCGACACACGCGAGAGTCACAGGGACACTGACACCAAGCGGCTGTGTTGGTCCCGCGGCCGCCTGCCCCGCCCTCCCTCGGCCCTCTCGGCCCTCCCTCGGCCCTCTCGGCCCTCCCTCGGCCCTCTCGTTCCTTCCCTCGGCCCTCTCGCTCCCTCCCTCGGCCCTCTCGTTCCTTCCCTCGGCCCTCTCGCTCCCTCCCTCGGCCCTCTCGTTCCTTCCCTCGGCCCTCTCGCTCCCTCCCTTGGCCCTCTCGTTCCCTCGGCCCTCTCGTTCCTTCCCTCGGCCCTCTCGCTCCTTCCCTCGACCCTCTCGCTCCCTCCCTTGGCCCTCTCGCTCCCTCCCTCGGTCCTCTCGTTCCTTCCCTCGGCCCTCTCGCTCCCTCCCTCGGCCCTCTCGCTCCCTCGGCCCTCTCGTTCCTTCCCTCGGCCCTCTCGCTCCCTCCCTCGGCCCTCTCGTCCTCCCTCGGCCCTCTCGTTCCTTCCCTCGGCCCTCTCGCTCCCTCCCTCGGCCCTCTCGTTCCTTCCCTCGGCCCTCTCGCTCCCTCCCTTGGCCTTCT
>NC_051419.1:3522046-3523230 GCF_015228065.2 Penaeus monodon
CCGCTTTATAACAATTACCTTCTTATGATATACATTTAAGTAATGAAATAAAGATATTCACTATCATTAAATTCCTTTGAAGTGATCTTTAATTAAGACCCTTCTATTTAGTTTTTTTCTTTGATTACTGATGAAAATAAACAAGCTGTTTTAGGAATTATAGAATAAGTATTATTTACATAGAAAATGCTGTATTAATTAATTTCTCGTTTTCTTTTTTACGCGAGCAACAACGAGATTATAAAACTTTCGCTTTTGTAAATATATTCAACATTTGTAATCCATCTCCCCGTTGCAACAGGAAATACTATTTGCCTCTTATTTCAACTAAAAACTAAAATTTCCGAGAGACGTAACCTCGATACAAAGTTTTACCTTTTCAACGGCGGGTGGCGTAATATTACGTTCCTGTGGAAAATGGGTCTGTTAGCTGTAGGAATTCATTTTCTTCGATGCAAATACCAATAGTAAATGGTTTTTTGAGTTCGGGTGCAAATGTGCAAAGTTTCAGGCAGGTGGAATTTTGCCTTCCCAAGTGATTTCCATTGCTACTCTGAGCCCACTGCTTAGGAACTTGCAACTTGCACTAAAGAAATTAATTTCTACAACTCGCAAATCAATTTTCTATTGGTGTTTGCACTAAAGAAATTAATTCTACAACTCGCAAATCCATTTTTTATTGGTGTTTGTACCAAAGAAAACGGGAATTTATACAGCTCACAGACTCATTTTCTATTGGTGTTTGCACTAAAGAAAACGAATTCATACAACTCACAGACCCATTTTCTATTGGTGTTTGCACTAAAGAAAACGAATTCATACAACTCACAGACCCATTTTCTATTGGTGTTTGCACTAAAGAAAACGAATTCATACAACTCACAGACCCATTTTCTATTGGTGTTTGCCCTATGGAAAATAAAATCCTACAATTCCTACAAGTGATTATACTGATGGAAAATGCTTTAATTTCACCATGAATTTTTTATGCAAATCTAAATTAGCATCATTTATATAATTCATGGATCACTGGCAATTTATTATTAAAGCTTCACCAAAATTTATCAGCAATATTTACCTACTTTTGCAGAGTCATTCACAGAGCATACAGAAATTTCAAGTGGTAGAACGCTGTTTTTTTAATCGCAAGGTCTAGGGTTCGCTCCCAGCCTCCCCTCTTCGTT
>NC_051419.1:3523303-3523776 GCF_015228065.2 Penaeus monodon
CCACATTACTGCATCATCCCGCGACCTTGATCCCTTAACCTAAGAAATTCATTTACACCTTTGAAATCGTACTTGAAACTATATTATGATGTATTTTGACCAATCCTTCTCTGCTCTCAAATGTCTTTTCATTTACTAATCTTTCTCCAGAATCTATTCCTTATCTACCTCCCCTCTCGAGAGAAAGAAAAAATATAGGTGATTCTTCGTTAAAAACAATTTATCAAAAGCAAATCTTTACTGCAAACAACTATTTATTACAAACAACGCTTTATCACAAGCAGTTTATCACAATCAATTCTTTATTAGAAGCATTTTATCACAACGAACTCTCTACCATGATCAACTCTTTATGACAGACAACTATTCATTATAAGCAGCACTACTATCACAAGGGGGGTGGCGCAGCGCAGTGTTAGAACGCTGGTTTTGTAATCGCAAGGTCCAGGGTTCGAGCCCGCCCCCCCCCCCTT